>NC_133801.1:28184679-28404679 GCF_043250625.1 Sebastes fasciatus
ACTGACCAACATTACACTGCTCACGTTGCTGGATAGCAGGGTGCATGATAATATTTATGTCTGGTTAGTTTAGTGGAGCGGATAGTGGAAAAATCATGCAAATAGTGATACAAGCACCAAATTTGGCATGATGATGATTCCAGAGGGGACACTGAGCAAACATAAACGATTGGCCACTTGAAAATCCAGTATGGCAGCCATTTTTCACGATGGCCGCCAAAGTGACCTAATGGTTTCTCTCATAGAAATTCATCCAATTGGTCGATTTTAATGATTTTTGTGTCAAATTATGTTTTTTCTAGCATGCTGGATCTAATTTTGATTGTTTTAAAAAAAATTAACGGCAATATGGCGGGCATTTTGTGTCTGTTAAGTGTCTGCTTCCTCATGAGAGCATGGGGTCACAGCATCCATGGACTTCCTATGGTTGCTGATGGCTTTGTCTCCTTGTGTCGCAATGACCGTGCAAGATATTTCAGCTTCACACACACTTTCTCGGCGGGAAAATTAAACAGCTGGGACTTGATGCTTGATTCCCTGGCCGCCATATTGCAGTTAAAAATTATCAAAACTATGAAATTTAATCCAGCATGCTTGAAAACATATAATTTGACACCAAGATCACTCAAATCGACCAACTGGATGAATTTCTGTGAGAGAAATCATTATCAGCAGGTCAATTTGGTGGCCATCTTGAAAAATGGCTGCCATATTGGATTTTCAAGTGGCCAATCGTTTATATTTGCTCAGTGTCCCCTCTGGAATCAATATGCCAAATTTGGAGCTTGTATCACTATTTGCATGATTTTTCCACTATCCGCTCCACTAAACTAACCAGACATAAATATTATCATGCACCCTGCTATCCAGCAACGTGAGCAGTGTAATGTTGGTCAGTTTGTTACCAAACCAGGGTTTAAAAGTATTTTAGCTGTGAAGAATAAGATGAAAAGTACAAGAAACCATAATTCAAAGACCTACATGATTTATAAAGGCTTGTCTTAAAGGGACTATTTGTAACTTTCAGAAATGCTTCTTAACAGCGAAACCTGTGGCCGTGAAATCAACGAAAGTCAGCGTCGGGCTCGCGCTTGCTCGCTCTCAATATACCTGAACGAGCATCACTCAAAACAGTGAGGCGACACACGTCAGCTAAAACCACAATATCACTCTATATTTCAGCTTCTTGGCAGTAATGTTAGCTGACCAGACGAAGGTCTCTCCATGAACATGATTTAGATCTGATCCTAGTGTTGGCTTTTCCTGCCTAAGTGCAGGCTGAGGCAGCGGGGCTCTCCAGCGTGTCTCCTCTGCTCTCTCCGCCCGCAGCCGGAGAGAGCAGGGGAGACACCGGCACCCGGTCGGTAACGAGAAGACAACTCTGTAGAGCTCTGTCACTTCACAAGACACGGGAAACCTCTGTTGGTCTGGAGGAGCTGCAGCAGTTATTTCTGCACAAACGTCCCCTGTGCATTCACTAGATATTCTCAGAGCTAAACTAACTCTTCTGCAGTGTGTAGTGAGCGCGCGTTCACGTCTAGAGGTGGAGTGAGCTGAGCTGTCTGAGTGAAGGCGAGCAGGCAGAGGAGGAGGGTACAGCGGCTACACGCGAACGCGCATATGCGAGCGCGCATGTGTGATGACCCGCTACATTTATGCGCGTACAAAGTTACAAATAGTCCCTTTAAAGGAACTATTTGTAACTTTCAGAAATGCTTCTTAACAGCGAAACCTGTGGCCGTGAAATCAACGAAAGTCAGCGTCGGGCTCGCGCTTGCTCGCTCTCAATATACCTGAACGAGCATCGCTCAAAACAGTGAGGCGACACAAGTCAGCTAAAACCACAATATCACTCTATATTTCAGCTGCTTGGCAGTAATGTTAGCTGACCAGACAAAGGGCTCTCCATGAACATGATTTAGATCTGATCCTAGTGTTGGCTTTTCCTGCCTCAGCGCACGGGCAGCGAGTCGGTAACGAGACAACAACATAACTCGTTGCAGAGCTCCGTCACTTCACAAGACACGGGCAACCTCTGTTGGTCTGGAGGAGCTGCAGCATTTATTTCTGCCCAAACGTCCACTGTACATTCACTAGATATTCTCAGAGCTAAACTAACTCTTCTGCAGTGTGTAGTGAGCGCGCGTTCACCTCTAGATGTGGAGCGAGATGAGCGAGAACGCCCGCGCTGTCTGAGTGAAGGCGAGCAGGCAGAGGAGGAGAAGCAGCGGCTACACGAACGCGCATATGCGAGCGCGCATGTGTCCCGACCCGGTACATTTATACCTTAAAAAGTTACAAACAGCCCCTTTAACACACACTATGTTACTGCAGAACTCTGTGATGGTGATTTGCACGATTTGACTGAAACATGTGATGTTATCCGCTCCACTAGTTAGTTAAGATAGCTTGACATCTGTTTTAACGTGAGATGTGTCTTCTGGTGCGGTTCAGGTTAACATGCTAATGACTTAGCTCGCTGTTAGCTGTGCCAGGTCACAGGTGTTGCATAGCTAAGTAGCTATAGCTGTGTCATTTTATCAAACTGTTTTACCTCGTTCAGTTAGTTAACTTGACATTGGGCTAACTAGCTAACATAAAGTTAAATGTTAAGTTAGCCGGTAAGCTAGCTAGCTAACCTACCTGCTAATCTATTAGCTAATATAGCTAACAGCTAGCTCGTTAGCTAACGTTAGCTAGCTGCTTAGCAACAGTTTCTATGGTTACCGCTTGGCTGTTAATGACAGGATGTTTAAAGCAACAATAGCTCTCCTCTATATACTTACAAGGCATACAAGGTCTGAGTGGAAGAGTTGAAATGATGTTTAATATAATAATTGAACAGATTAACAGTTAGCTGTCATTGCTAGTTATGTATATACAGTCAGCAGGTGATTATCGATTATAACCGTCAGGTCAATATAACGTCCGTGGGAAATGCTGCGTTCAAGGTCCCTCGTTTATTCAGGCGGCAAGATAATTCTATTGACAAATAAAACAGTATTGAAGATTAACTGTATTTTCTCTGAAGGATTTAGGATTACAAAACACATTAATGTAACTTTTATAAGAATACTAATTTCATTCATTCATTCTCACTGTGCAATATCATTTTCCACTTGTGCAATTTTGTTAATAGTTTGTTTATTGTCAGTACTGTATATACTGCTCCTATTTTTATACTTCCTTCTATTTAAATGGTTCATATTTTTTACTGTGTTAGCTGATGCATCTTGGTTTTTGCACTATCCCCTTTGCTGCTGTACACTGCAAATTTCCCCACTGTGGGACTAATAAAGGAATATCTTATCTTATCTTATCTTATCTTATAGACTAAGCCAGACAATTTCCATTGGGGTGGCTACAGGCTGAGGCCAGTGCTCACTTTGGGGTGGCACAGAAATTAGTACAGTATAGAGGTTAGATTATGATGTTTGCTTATGGGCAAAATGCATGTATCTAAATAGCTCCTGATAGATGAAGCAATGAGAGAGTAAACGGTGCCATTTTATTTATTTGCTATTAGTATTAATATTGTTTTAATTGATAATATATTAGCAGCTTTCAGTACTTTTAGTAGACCCATCCAGAGGAAACTAATTGGGCCATGCTTTTTTTCTTTCCAATTAAAGATAGGCTATTCATTCATTCACTCAACGTTATTTTAAAGCGATACCATTAAAGCGCTCTTTTCAAAGTTATCAACCCATTATTTCCCTCCTGAGCAGCTCTGAAAGTGACAGATCCATTCCCACATGTGGATTAAGATGTTTTTTTGCACATGAAAAATGTCTCTTTTAATAAGAATAACACAAACTGTCTGTCATGGACCTGCGGTGTCTTCAAATCCCTTCATGTAGCCTGGGTGGATTACATCAATGGGATTATATAAAGGAAGATTAGACTGTGAGTAAAGTGGATATCGGATGAAGCTGCTAAGGTGGTGGGTTTAACTGCAGATCAATGCTGCTGGCCGATGGTAGCAAAGTGGATTATTTCAGGGTGTCAAATAAAACCATAAAGCAGGAACATAAGCAGAAGAAAGTGAATTTACAAGTGATCAAGGGTATGTAATCCAAGTGTTTGGAAAAATAATAAAATAGACAGAAAGCCATGGTATCTTCACAGACACAATTCAAATTAAAGTTTCAGAAAATGATCATGTCGTTCATCGTGGAAGTTTAGAAATACAAACAACTTAATATCACGAGTTGTACGCCACATTAAATAAACCACAACAGAAAATTTGAAAGCGGTGTCTTAAAATAAATAGATCTTGAACAGTAGGCCTATATACAAGTGTCACACTGTTAAGTTGTTTCAGTATCTATTGAACATATTTAAAGGTGCTCTATACGATACCCAGAGCAGTAATATAGCATCAAACAACTATTTGCTATGTAAAGATATAGTGGAGTAATGTCTACCTGAGCAGAGAATGAAGTCACTCTCCCTCTGTGTGTGTTATAAACTGAGCTTCTCTTTGTTTTGTTGACATCGCCGGGCCGGTCGTGTGTGCTTTTAGTGTTTATGTTTGTGCCTGTGAGCGTGCCCCACCGGCTAGCTCACAGCTCTGCACTGCACTCATGTGGCGGTTACAGCTGATATAACGCTATCCCGAACATAGCACCCAGCCTCTGGTTCACCCTTAGGTTAACACTGTCAGCACCGTTAGCTACAAGCCGTCGGCTCAGCTGTCGCCATGCTGACAGCTTGCGAGATGGCGCAATGTTGTTTTTACACTGGACATACTGTATGACCTGCTATCCGGATAGCATTAGCAGATGCTAAAGTTTGTTGTGTTTCCAGCTGTTGGATAGCATATAGGTCAAGTGAAAAGCTGGCCACCTGCTCTCATTAGCAGGAGTCAAGCTGTTGCCATACATTCTTACACTCATAGGTCAGCTGTCATGTTAGCTTGGTAACAGAAGCGAAGAGAAAAGATCGAGAGCATTTCCAGGTTATCTTAAACAGTCAGGCTGTATGTCATCATTAAAAAGTATAATTTGCACAGTATGTGCAATATTGCTCCTATAGACAACTGAACCTATTTGGATTAATACCACCGAAACTCAGTGTACATCAACAAAATCTCAGAGGAAAGCTGTGGAATTTCACAAAATCCAAACGAAATACTACTTTTTTTATATTAATGAAGTTTAGCAGCTAGTTAGTTTCAAATATATTTCTATATGTTAGTATATAAAACATATAATGATATAGACACTTCAAGGTGCACACATTTCCCCCCATGAACATGGTTCTCCACTTTGAGCCTGTCTTGTCCTGAATCTTATGAACACTGGCAAACAGGAATATCTACACCATACAGACTGTACTGTATACTGTCCAGCAGATAAACTAAATATACAGAGTGCATATACAGTATACAATATATTCAATGGTCAGATAGGAAATAATATGGACTTAAGAGAAATGGAGAGTAATTTTGTGTAATGCAATGACTTTAATAATGATGTGACGATGGCATCTTGATTCACTAGAAACAAATGTTAAATGGATTTGCACTTATATAGTGCTTTTTCTAGTCTTCCAACCTTTATACTACATGTCAGCATTCACCTATTCATTCATACACTGGTGGCAGAGCAAGGGGCCAACCTACCCATCAGGATCTAATCTAAAAACTCATTCACCCACTGATGGCTCAGCCTTCTGCAGCAATTTGGGGTTAAGTATCTTGCTCAAGGACACTTCGACACAGGCGACCAGAGGAGCCGGGGATCAAACCACCGACCTCCAGATTGGTGGACGACCTGCTCTACCTCTGAGCCATAGCCGCCCCAAACAAACCACAAAGATAATCCATACTAGTCTTGAATGAGGTCACTCCAGTTTCTAAACTGCATAGTTCAGAGCTGAACCAAATTTATTCAATTCAATTCAATTCAAACAACTTTATTAATCCCTCTAGGGGCAATTGGTTTTGAGCAGCTTGTACATAAAAAACTTAGATAAAACATAGTGACACACAAGAACAACAACAACAATATATGTAAGCTAAATAAATATATAAAACAGGACCCAAAACGATTACTGATGTAAATTAGACTAACTAATCAATAAACAGACTGAACAAGAGCAACAGAAGGATCAGTCTAATAAAGGATAAAATGATCTGTGATGGTAAAGGATAAAAGTCCATAAGAAATATAAAATCTAAGGAGCATTCAATAATCTGATTTAGGAGCCAATATGAATTTGTCAACGGTAAGAGATTTTACCATACTGTTTATATACCAATAATAATAATCATAACAACAATACAGTAATAATAATAATAAGTGAATTAAATGTGCATGCCTGCACTTCAAATGCTCTGTTGTAGTTAGATCCTTGTAATAAAAAAGATGTGTTATCATAACTGAGGTTTGTTAAGAACTTTGTGTAAGATACACGAATTTAATTAATTTGCTTATAGTAATCATCCTGAGAGGTGGCTATAATTTCCCAGTTTTTCACATACCAATGTCATTAATTCGTATTAAAATAAGTATTTAGTATTCCTTTTCATATTCTGTTTTATTTTTTATTCGTGTTTATTTTCGTGGTCATTTTTATTTTATTTATTTATTTATTTTGCACAATTTAGGACTATACAACATAACAAAAAAATAAATGAATAATATAAAGTGCAGGAAGAGGCGAAAAACCCACTGGTCTTAGCTGAAGCCTCAACCTAGAGACAAGATTAATATAAAGAAATAATATGACTACATAATGACACAAGAGAATCACACATGACTGTGTGATTCTCTTGTTCTTTTGTCTCAATAAAAAAAAAAAGCCATAGTGTGGGGACTTGTTAACTGCCTTTGTGTGTTAGTAGAAGCAGTCTCGACATTCCCACGGCTTGTGAATGCAGCACCAGAGGACATCATCACCGCCAGTAGAAGGAGCTCTTCTCTTCAGTCTCTACCGAACAGCTAACACACCAACCAGCCAAACATACACAAACATGGCGATAGCACCAGCAGGCAAGATGCAGTCCTCTCGTCGGTGCTCGCTATATCTTATATTAGTCCTCTGGCTTGCTGGAACTAATGCGTCGAGCCTTCCTCGTCTGCACACGGAGCAGCAGCAGCGCTACATGCTGCCGCAAAACAGAGGCTTTTTCACAATAAATAAGGATTTAGCAGCCGGAGACGGAGATGGAGGAGGAGGTGGAGGAGGAGCAGGGGGCTCCAGCGCCGCCGCGGCTCCAGCGCTGCCTCTGGCCGCTCGCAGTGCCTCTGAAGGCGGGTCGGACTCCGGCGCCTATCCGCAACACCGGAGCCGCCGGAGCCCCGGTGAATCCGCCATGCCGAAGGTGTACGGCCAGGTAAATGTTGTGCATCACATCACCTCAGACTGCCCTTATAGCTGGCAAGGATGTCTTTAAGATATTACGCAAGCCCCCAGTCACTGTTGTTTTTCTAAGTCACATCATCTTCTTGCACCTTATGCAGTAAGTCCTGGTTGTGTTGCATGTGTTATATGGAGAGAAAAGGTGCCCTGTTTAACCTCAGAGCGATATAATAATCTATCTAGTGAACACAACAAGACAGTGGTGTTTGTCGAGTAGCTACATACCGTTACAGCTCACTAAACATGTACAGAGATGAATGTCAACTCATGGCAACCTGTCTGTGGCAGCTCCTGAAGCAGATATAGGGCCTACATGAATGACAGGAAAAGTATAAGCATTGCAGGTATTACCTAGATTACATGTATGCCGAAGTTACAAGGAAAGCCTTGATATTCTGAAAACCTACTTGTGTTGGTGCTACCAGGCGTGTCTGTAAACCGAATTATATATTTTTATTTATTGTCCTTTATTTAACCAGGTTAGTCCCATTGAGATCAGAGATCTCTTTTACAAGAGAGACCTGGCCAAGATAGCAGCAAGACAGTTATAGTGAAACACATAGATTAACAACATTAAAACTTGCTCATACAAAACACTTGCACACAGACAACCTGGACTGCAGCCATTTCACCAGAGCTTTAAACTCATTCAAGGTAACTAAGTTTTGAAGTTGAAGATCAGATTGTAAATTATTCCAAGCATTACGTGCTGAAAACCTAAAAGCTCTGTTTCCCAATTCAGTTCGTACTTTGGGAACAACAAATTGCAAAATGTCCATAGAACGAAGATTATGACTTCAATGTTTTCCTTTTTAAAAGAGAAGACAAGTAGGAAGGAACTATCAAACGTGTCAATAATGCAAGGCCACATTTCTTTTTAAAGGTCCCATATTATGCTCATTTTCAGGATCATACTTACATTTTGTGTTTCTACTAGAACATGTTTACATGCTGTAATGTTCAAAAAAACCTTTATTTTCCTCATACTGTCGGCCCGAACATGCCTGCATTTACCCTCTGACTGAAACGCTCCGCTTTAGCGCATTTCGACAGAATTGCGACGAAACTGCAACAGAATTGCGTTGCTAGGCAACAGCTTAGGTCCATGTGTACTTCCTGTCAGCTGATGACATTCACATTCACTGCAACCAGGAATAAACTTGGACACATTTAGAATGTTTACGTTTAAATCTGTGTAAAGGGTCTAAATATTGTATATTTGTGACATCACAAATGGACAGAAATCCTGACAGCTTGTTTCAAATACAGAGTTTCTGAATACGGGCTGTGTGTATTTCCCTGTGGATTGAGCGTTTTGATACTTTGACAGTATTTATATATGACTTAACGCTGCTTTATAATAAGAAAACATGAAAATCTCACTTTTTTATAATAAGGGACCTTTAAATAAGGTTAGGTGTGGAGGTTATAACCTATTAGTGCTAGCTCCAGGTCACTAACCCCATTCTAAGCAAACATTTTTCTCCTGATTTGTACCAGTCTGGCAGCCGCTGCCATTGTTTGTCACCCTAAACTGGCTGTATTTGAACATATTCAACTCTCAGGAAAAAAGCACTTTGTTGAATTTAATTGCATTTCTTTTTTTTTTGGGAAATCCATGCTTGGTAGCACAGTTCTCCTCATCCCCCTTGTCCTTGTTCAGTATGACGCAGTACTGTTTTGCTGAGGAACAGTCAAGAGTCCAGTGTTGGTTGAGCACTGGTGTATGATTATCGGCTGTGGTGCAGACATTACCGCTGGTAGAGCGTTGTCATTCATTACAAAGACAGCTCATCCAGTAGTCTTGACATCTCGCGCTGGACTGTTGCGCTCTCCTTGCCTTCCGGCATTATGAAGCTGTTGAACACTCTCAAGACAACATCATGCGAGAAGAAGTGTAATGAAATGTCTCTGAACAAACTGCAGCAGTCTCAATGAAACCTGATTGCCTGGGAAAATATGTTACCACCTCCAAGTGGAGAAAAGAAAGTCAGAGTTAGGGCAGCGTCATTGTGAAACTTTCAGAGGGCTGAACTGGTCTGGGAACCTGTACACCACACAACACAGATTGGCCAGAATTGTAAAGGGGAAATGGATCTGTGCCTCAAAAGTTAGAGCTTTTCTGCAATGGATAGAAGGAGGGCTGAAACGATTAGCTGATTCTCAGACAATTTTTGAAATTACTTATCATTAATTGATTGTTTTAAAGCTTCGGTAGGCAAAATGTTTTTGGCATCATTGGGCAAAAATTCCATAATAACCTTTCAGCATATTGCAATTCAATTGTTCTGAGAGAAAACTAGACTTCTGGCTTTTCAGGCTTTAGAAAATCTAGCCTGTGACGGGAGACTATGGGTGTTAATAATTAACCGTTAACCGACATTAAGCATTTTAACCGATTAACTATCGGTTAAAAGAAATGTTAATAATTAATTAAAAAGCTGAGAAAAACCCGTCACTTTAAGGAGAAAAGCTGGTCCACCTTAAGAGCCCACCTTAAGACAGTCTGAGCCGGAGAGATACAAGAAGTTGGCTCCCGTCTATCGCTCGCTTGAGCGGAGCAAGTTGTAGCCTCGTAGCATTTATTCACCGACAAATAACACACACTGTCTGCTGCAGTACACTACAAGATGTTTCTGAAAACAATGGAGGCGGGAAATAGTCATTAACGTAACATCATATTGATTCATATTTGATCAGCGCTGCCTAGTCTGACCGTTTGATCGGAGTTTGCGAGTGATTGACAGCTGCTCAGCGACGGCAGGGCTCCAGTTCAGCTCTGATTGGTTGTTTTCCTCCGGTCTGTGGAATCTTGCAGATGCCATTAGGAACATCTGAGGACACAGAGGTACATTAATTTTTTAAGATTACCTGTCTCACGCACTACTGTCAGGATATAGAGACCTTTTTATGTCATATTTGCTCCAATTCCAAGTACTTTTCTAAGCAAAAAATGCCCCAAATTCACTGCTTCCAGCTTCTCAAATGTGGACATCTGTAGTAGTATAACAAGGTAGTAAACTGAATATCTTTAAGGTTTGGTAAAACAAGCTATACTCTATGAATATGAAAAAAATAAAATAAAAACAGTGTGGGTGCTTGTTGTTATGTGTGTGGATGTCTGTGGTTGACAAACTCAGAATGAGCTTCGTATAGAGGACAAGAAGTGAGATGAGGAAGTGTTTCTCACCGTCATCGGTCTGCTGCCTCACGCTGACTGCTGCTTCCTTGTCTGGTGACACCCACAGTCCAAACACAGCTAACAGGGCAAAGAGCCTCCAGAGACTCAGATCAGGATCAGGTTTCGTTGCTTGTGAAAGATGCGACCGGCAGAGGTTGTTATTAATCGTTTGCTCGTCCCGTGTTTGTTCCCCGGCTTGTTCTCCCTGTTGGCTTGAGTAGTTATGACTGGACTTGTTAAGAAGCTTGAGCAGGCGTCATAATTAAAGATAATGGCTTGTTGTGAGTGGGGTACAGTTTGCATACTTAATCATGCATCCATTGACCTAATTTGTGGGTAACTGGCCTGGAATGAGGTTTGATAGTGGCTCTTATAAGACTGGAATAGTCAGGACTAGGATGTTTAAAAGACAGGTAGGGACTGTGGTGGTAGATGTACTTTGGGAGGCTTTTTTTGTAGTTTTTGGTTGAATCTATGCAAGGCTTGTTCCTGATTTGATCCCTATACCACCTTCTCTTTCACTGTCAAGTGTCAGTCTATGTTGTATTTGCAGCTTCGAAACGCCCTTACCCAGGTGGTGGCATAAATGTACAGTGGACACAGTAGCAGCCATCACCAAGGCAACCAATGGATGTCCTTTTCACACATACACACACAGCTTTAAACAATTGGCTGTTTACCGTCTTACATGAACAGTGGACATTTTTGAGATACTTGGTGATTGTTGCTTCAGAACAAAAATTACCAACAGTTTTAACTTGAAAGTTATCATTGAGATACATGTCAATAATAACATACTCCATATCATTTATTTTTTTTGGCATTTTGACTGCAGCTAACAATAATTCTTTCATTATCAACTAATCTGTTGATTAGAGTGCCATAAAATGGTGAGGAAACACCCATCAGAGTTCCCCAGGGCCTGTGTTTGGCATTTTTTGCTTGATAATTTACCTAAAGGGGCGCTCCAGCTATTTAGAATTTCCCTTTTATTAAGTTGGAAGACTCGCCTAGACAGTAGAGAGGTCAAAATTGATGCAGCAGAAGATAAGATATCCTGATTTTTAGTGCCCAGTATGGTTCAAGCTCCAAAAACAGATAATCCTACAATTCCCATAATGCAACTCCATATTTCGTTGCACCATCTGTGCCTGGTAAATGCCCACATCTTTCAAACTCCTTAACAGGTGCTAACTGGCTAAATTTTGGTAGCAGTTGTTGAACTAGCTTGCTTAACAGCCAAATTTTTTTTTTTTATTATTATTGTCACAGTCGATTTCACAGGGAGTACGTGATTAGTTGAAAGGGTTGGTGAGTGACAACACCAATGCCATCAAATGTGACGGTATGAAATAAAATGTGTCATTCTGAAAAGTGGCAAATTGTTGGTTCATTTATATATTTTACACAATTTAGACAAATGATTATTTTAGGGCTGTCAATCTAATTAAAATATTGAATCGCATGATTGTCCATAGTTGATCGAGATTAATCACAAATGAATTGCACATTATTTATCTGTTAAAAATGTACCTTTTAAGGGAGATTTGGGAGTGGGAACATGGGAGTGGACAAATATGCTTGCGTTATGCATGTATGTATGTATTTATTATTGGAAGTCAATTAACAACACAAAACATATATATATTGTCCAGAAAACCTCACAGGTACTACATTTAGCATAAAAAATATGCTCAAATCATAACATGGCAAACTCAAAACAGTTTTTCCTCACCAAAATTTAAAGTTAATAAAAGTTCTGAGTGTTATTTAGCCTCCTTTACGACATACTATTATGACATGGTTGGTACCAATAGATTCCTTACACCTCTGACTGAGTCAGCAAAAACTGAGGGAAACTTTGTGAAGATGGAACCTATTGTAGGGTTGTTGTGTCATGTGGAACACTGTGTGTAGTTGATGTAAAACCTTTGTCTTCCTGACCTAAGGTATAACACGCTTGGTTGTGTTGAATTAATCGGCCTTTTAGTTCCTAAGCTGTATTTCTGTCTCTCTGTGTTAACATCTCACAGAGCCGTTTAGAAAATAAGACTGGTTCAGGGGTTCAGCTTGCTGAGCTCGCTACAGGAGAGGAGCATCCTAATGACAAGTCAAACCGCTTTAAATCCTCATATCTGCTGTTCTCTCACCAGCTGTTGTTGTTGTTGTTGTTCAGAGACAGTGTCACTGCTATTTCTGGCCTCCTGTTGTTACAATTACCCCTCTTAATCATCATGTGCTCACTCTACTGTGGAGTGTAAATAAACAGTAAGAAGCCACTACATGAGTATGCACAAATTTGTGCTGTATGTTGTGGTATGTCAAGAGATATTTCTATTTTTATCACCATCTCCAGGAACATTTCATTCCAAAAACGCAATTTCACTCGAAATCCCTAAAGCTTACATTAAAATGAATCTTCTTATTACCCATTAAATCTGAATTTGTATTTGATATCACAGAGAGTGATTCAACCTGTGGCCCCTTCATTAAAGCATCCATGCAGCTTTTAAAGACATGGAGTCTGATAGTTCTTTGCTTGCAAAAAGTGGGAGGAACTGGGTCAGGCCACAACAAGGAAGTTCATATCAGACTGCAGCAGCACAATTGCTGTCCAGTATCCAAACGTTAGCTTCTAATTCCCGGAAGTATGGAATGCATAAAAGCATATTGATGACAAACATTCGAGAGAGCTAAACACATTCTGAGCGATGCTCTGCAAGTCAACATTTGAGAGCACACAGGCACGGGTACTCGGCGCGGAGCAGAATTAGATTTGAGCGTGCGATCTCGATAATGCGTATATGCTCGTATATCTGATTCTGTTCTCTCAAGTTTCTCCAGCTGTTTTGGCAGCTTCTGTGCACTTGAGATCACATGAGGTCACTAACCGAGTTAAAGTCCGCACAAGAAAAAAAAGGAGAGTGTAGCCACAGCCCAATAATCTGTGCCTTTGTGCTCTCGAAGGTTGCAGAGTTGCAGACTGTGTGGCGATCAAATTTGTTTCAAATCTTCTGTCGTCGATATTAGGGATGGTAAACTGACAATAAGAAATTTGACCGATCAGTTAAACTGTTGAAAAACAGTATTTAAAAAAGAACCTTAAAGGTCACATGAGCCGAAGTTGATGCTAACTTCGGGGCTAACCCCCTTCACTTTAATCAGCAGATGGAAAGCAAGACACAGGAACTTGTCTTGAGCATAGACTGTATATAAGAAGTGAGCGTAGTCACTGTGACGTCACCCATTGGTCTGTGGACTGCAGTTTTGAAGCCTTGAGTTCGCCATCATTGTATATGGCCGTCGCCATGTTAGTTTTTTGCATCCAGAAGTGACACGAGAGGGTGGAGCTAAGTACAATCTAACGCTGAATAAGACATTTTAAGACAACTAATTTCTTTCCCAAACTGAAAACACACTGTGAAAGGGTTAAAGTTGTAAGACGAGAACACAGACAACTCTCAAACCGAACACCGCTGTGGTAGCGACCTGTCAATCACAAGGTAACCACGCCCTAAAGCATCCCCTACTTTATGGTCTATTTGACTCTAAATGGGACCATAATTTACTAAATGGACATCATGCTGTATTGAAGAAGACTTGAAACTAGCAATTGAGACCATAAACTCATGTTTTAAGTGGTTGGAGGACTAGAAAGGCGTTATATAAATGCACAAGTCCATTTACCTTTTAAAAACAAAGAAACTCAAACAACCTGCACTCATGGTGCCTGGTATCTCCTTGGCAGCTGTAGCCTGTGTAGTTACATAGCAACAGCAGCTACACACAGAAGCTATGCTGTAACCCCTTTACAGTTCACCAGCTCATCACCAAATAGTCTGCCTGCAGTTTGGTGCTGTGCAGGTAGCATACTGTTCTCTTGTCTGACGACAGTTTAAGAGCGTTTTCTGCTGAAAACAGCTGCCTGCTGCGGCTGAAAACGGCACTGTCAGAGCAGTGAGACTGAACCAAAACAAATCAACATCAGTTTAAGTGTACGCTATATTTAGAATATTTCTGTCGCTTTAGTATGTCGTCAGACAGCCCTTTCCGATGGGGAATTGAACTGAAAGTGAAACTTATCTATGTTCTCTTCAAAGTCACAAGACTCCGTACACAGTATAGATAGATATTGAAATATAGAGTACACTTACACTGATATTGTTATTTTTAGGTGAGACTTTCTTTTAGGTGGCTAAAATACGCTTCCCCCATCCACAGCAGTATCTCCCTTGCTTGCACAACCGCCATCTACTGTAGGTAATACACTGACTATTAGGGGTGGACAAATCGATTCACCTATGCATTGTGATTTTGAAATTGTTTTTTTAATGCCAGAATCGATATATTTGCATCATTTGAGTCTATGCGGAGGTAGAAGGAAGTTACCACTTTTATTGCTGTAGTCTGAGTAACGTGATGTCATATCCGTTCCGTATCCGTCACCAAAACAAACGACAACGAGCCGAAACTACAAAGCAGAAAACGGCGGAGGGTCTGCGTGGATACGACCTTCACCCTCACATATTAAATCCAAAGTGGTAAACACTACACAGTAAAGTATGGAAACACTTTGGGTTTCACACATTGTCAAGAAAAGCAGAGCTAGACATCACGGCTATAGCTGCATGCTAACTCTGTCATGGACAGGAAACGTTATCGTATCGGTCAAGCCGGCCGTCACTCTCATTTCCGTGGTCAAATGGGCCGACGCTACAACTGTAGAGCACCCATATACTTATATTTATGTTTAATGTATTCAAACGGCCCCGATGGAGCTGACCATGGATGTATAAAGAGAACGGAGCTGACGGGAGAGCTAGAGATGACCTTGGCGAAGTTAGCGGAAGTATACATGTCTGACTACTTCTGGTTTTCAAAATAACAAAGGGAACTGTATATACAAAATACATATATGGAAATAAGATTGATTATATTCACCAGAAGTATAAAACATTACATGTCCCTTGTAAATTAAGAATTAAAAAGTAAATACCACTAATTTGTGGGGAAAATGTCTTTTATTCTTTGATTTTTGGGTTACTGGAAAAAATGTAATAAATAATGCCTGATATATTTGACTTCAGGACATCTCTGACTACATACATACTAAAAATCAAACATCTTTACTGTATCAATTTAGATATTTTCCAAAGTAAAAGTCCCTAGAAGTGTTTGATTCTACTTTTTCCCATTGCCGCAATAAATCGTAATATCGGATTGCAATGCTTTAAAATTAAAATCGCGATACGTAAAAATTGCAATACATATCGAATCCGCATCCAAGTATTGTGATAGCATCGAATCGGGGGATAGGTGTATCATCCCTGCCCTACTGTCTTATGGATAAATACCTCATACAACCTCACCTCTAAACACCTGAACGATCCCTTTTAATGCTTGCGTGCCGTTTCTGATTCTCAAAGCCTTCTTAAAATTCATCACTGACTCTCACCGTAAAATCCCTGAGCTCGGGCTGGAGGCACAACAGCCGACTGACTGTGTGTGTGTGTGTGTGTGTGTGGGCCGTAACGCAGCACTTAGCTCAAGTATGAAAACATCTTCATCAGTTTTTGTCTGGTTGAGTTTGTGCAGCTGCTGTCAAGCCGTTTCCAGCAGAGCTTTCTTGGTGTGGAACAACCTTAGCCCACTTCTCATTCAGCCTTCAAGAAGAGAACTTGAATAATAGTACTCATCATTTCTTATTGAGGGCCTCCATTCCGCGCTATAACAAGCCTCGCATTAGAGCTTTGTAAACATTCAGTTTACACCTTGCTTTCCGTCAGTAAAAAAAACTTGAAAAGCACCCAAATGGGGACGTCCGCTGTCACGTTGTGGCTCAGTTGTGCTTCCTGCCTGTAGCCACAAAAATACACTGGTCACTAACAGCACAGCCCAATTTACACATGCAAACTGGAGAGTGCTCAGTGCCTGGTGAGCGAGCCTTCATTGCCTGCCAGTCCTGCAGAGATGATGTCATTGTTTGAGACTGGCTCTGCCGCCGATGCTCTCCTCTGGCCACGATGCCCCCCCCCCGTCTCCCCCCCCCCCCCCCCCCGTCTCCCCCCATCCACAGTTGAATAATGGAGAGCTCAGAGCCGAGGAGAGGGGAGGATGGAGGGAGGGGGGGAGAGTGTAGGCTAAATCCCCAAGCGTATTGTTGCTCTGTTCCGCTCCTTGGTAGTACCAGACACAGAGCCCAACTCCTTCACGCTACCAATAGGATATCAAAGTGCCAGAAGGGTGGGAAGGAAGGAAAGGAGAGGAATGCAGCAGATAGCAATAAAATGGTTTCTGTGTCTGCTGTAAAGCATGTGCTACAAAAAGATACTTTCAATTCAAACCAAAAAGTGTCATTTCCCTGACACTAGTGCAGAAAGATTCTTGTTTTCAGACAATTCTGAAAGGACAAGAGAACCTGCCTGACAACAGGTTAACCCTCTGAGACCCACAATAGACGCATTTTTGTCTTTTTTAGGGTGGTACAGGGGGGCTTTAGGGGGAGATAGCAGGTCAACAGTAGATGTCACACAGAAGTGGTGTACATCATCTGAAAGATGAGAACCTGAAAAATAAAATAAAATATGTAAAATGATTTGTTAAAGTGTATAAGGGTTTAGAACATTATGATCGAAGTATATGACTTCCAGCCCCATGCTCTATTGTGTCTCATAAGTTGTTGCAGCAATTTTTGGGTTGATACCATTTGTTACACAGATTTGGTGCTAAATTTAACCATTTTTTTCCACTCGAGAATTGATCAAAATGACCAATAATCCCTCCAAAATACCACATTAAGACACCAAGACATTGAGGAACACCACAGAAAAAGCCATGCTGTGATTTGGTATCAAAAACCTTTGACATTTTTTAGATATCTGCAAGAATTAAATTTTTTGGCGATTGGATGACGACAATTCTGTTTCGTAAACTGCTCAGAAACCCCCTTATTGTCAATCTACCTAGGAAAGCCATCCATCCTCTGAATGCTCCAGTTCTCTATTTTGTGGTTGTAAAGTTTCAAGAGGCTGTGATTATCCTAGAGGTCACCATAGGTCATTTTATACAGTGAGGTAAAATTTCAAAAAATGGTCTCACTACAATGAAATGGCTACTATGGGAACTAACATCATCACACATGAAAACAACACACACGCATTCGTTTCATATGATATGTGTCTTCACTCTAGCCCCCTAAAACTGAACCTACTAGAGCCTCTGAAAGACAGTAAAGTCAGTCTCAGGGGGTTAATGATCTCAACTTTGCTGGCAGATTTTTTTTGGTTGATGAAGAATACGATTTTAAGGCTGAATAAAAATGTACGGAACGACTCCAACACAGTGAGCTACTCTTCCAGGGAGATGATGGGAAATAACACAGACTGTAGTGTACATGTACTACACTTACCTTGGGAAGGGCTTTCGATCTCATTGTAATCAATTGGGCGAACAGCATTGTCTAGAGTCTGTTTAACTGTGTTGGTGGGGTTCAAGTTTCACTTACGTTGCTAATCCTCTGAGGAGATAGGTCTGGTCTGCACTTGTCTGGTCTGGATCACTAACGCTGCGAGAGGGTGGTTTGCCGTATCACATCTAGCTGTGATCGTGCTGTTCATGAACATTTGCCCGTGGCGATTAATATGCTTTGTGCATACTAAAACGCTGCAATTGAACATGTCTAAATGCCAAATCCCAAAATATTCAATATGCATTGATGAGGCTTTGCATAACCAGCAAAGATGCTTTTTAACTGTTGTCAGACAGTCAATTGAAACCCTGCAGCTAGACTAGACCAGAGGCTTTTTATTTGGATCCAAGCTCAAATAAGGAATGCAGCCAGTTTCTCAGTTGCATGTAATGGCTTGTTAGTGAAAGGAAAAGCCTCGCTCTCCTGCTTGGGATGTGACACAGATAAAGCATGTAATAGGGTATGCACAATTATGGCCAAAATGATAATCACTCAATTATTTTGATCAATATTGAGATCACCATTATTTATCACGATTATCATAGATTTTTAGGGAAAAAATATTTTTTATTACATCTCATTCACACATCAATGGCACAGCCTTAGGGAGCAATTTGGGGTTAAGTGTGTTGCTCAAGGACATTTTGTAGGGTTGTAGTAGGGCTGTTGTCGGGCTTTTCTTTTTGCCAAAAATTCAATCGGTGTGATTGCGAAATAAATAGCTGGATACTGGACAGAGCAGGTCAGGACTCCTCAAAGTTTTTCTTGTAAGGTAATCAGGGATAAATGAATTATGGATATTTAACAAGTAAACAGTAATGGCAAATACATACACCTTTTATTTGAAAATAATAAAAAGTGCAACCTCAGGACCTGGTGATTCAGTTCTCAAGATACAAGGCAGTGCACAAATAAAATAAACCAACTTCTATTCAAGTTGAATGAACAGTGGTTTAACCTATATACGTTTTTGTATTGTATTTAGGATGAGCCAGTGCAGATGTAAATCTCGCTCCCCTCATACCACAGAGGGGGGAACTATTAAGCTGGTGATAAACTCACTGTTCCAGTCTGCCGGCGCTCAAGGTCTGACTATGGAGCAACCCATCATAAAAATAGAGAAATCATTCCCCTCTGCTGCACTCTGACTCGTTTGCTGCCGGGTTTACTGAATCCTGTCTGTTCTGTCGGGTATGACGGGTTTGCACGAGATAGCTTTTGGGGGAGACTGCCTGCATTCTGCGTGTGAGCGTGAGAGAGACTGACAGAAACCATGGCGGTACAGTAGCCTTGTTGGCTGCCTGCGATGTGCTTGACTTCACCTCCTCCCTCTAACCCCCCCCCAAATCCCCAAGTGACCACAAAGCTGTCGCAGAGATTGATGGATGGGAGCAGATGAGGAACACCTCTCTGCCACTTATAGAGCCACCTCTGGACTACCCGCCATGTTGTCGTGTGTGAGGGGGGAAAAAAAGGAAAGGAATCAAACAGCACAGGCAATATGCTGAATAAGAAGTATACCATGACCAATACTGAATTCTTATAAGCTGTGCATTATTGTCGAACAAATGCACAGCTCTGACATCATCAGTGTCCTAAATTGATATGCATAGATGAGAGGTGTTTCTTTTCAGCTGTTAAGGCTACACTTTGTTAAAATAGTCTTATAATTACATAAATTAGGTATCACTGTAAAGCTGAGACTCTTGGGGATCCAATGAGCCCAACCGTATTCATGTGTGATGATGTTAGTCCCCATAGTGGCCATTTCATTGTAGTGAGACCATCTTTTTTAAACTTGACCTCACTGTATAAAATGACCTGTGGTGACCTCTAGGATAATCACGGCCTCATGAAACTTTACAGCCACAAACTACAGACCTAGAGCTTTCAGAGGATGAGTGTTCGTCAAGGTCTTGGTGTCTTAATGTGGTATTTTGGAGGGATTATTGATCATTTTTATCAGTGGTGCGATTTTGAACAGAGCTTTGGGAGTTGTGGTGTAAAACACGCCATTGCCACCAGTCAAAACAGGTGTCATCAAATCTACCAGGTATCAGGATTGGAACTTTAAAAAAACCCGTCTGGATGTGCACCTCGGAGTGCAGACTGCCACAATGGTGCATCGTGTGCAGTCACACATTGGAGAAATTCTTTCCCAAATGAGTAGTCATCCGAAGAATTCAGCACTGTTTTGCAGCCCATTTTATTGAGTTAAGTAATTCAGAGTATTTAAGTATTCAATGTTGGATCTCCTGTTCCAGAGTCAGACCCACAGATGAATTCTCAACCGACCGTAAACACTGCAGCTGTAAATGTGTGCGGTGTCAGTAATGATGTACTTGCATACACAGTGCGTTGTGCATTTGAAATCTTAAATGGACCACAAAAATGTTGTAAAGTGGAGCTCCCTGTCTTGGTCTAAATCTAAGGAAAATGACTGCTGTTGGTCTAATGTGCAACTGTAATGCCTTGGTGTGGCCTTGTGTGCTCCTGTGAGGAAGGTCAGTTTAGTTAGAAGGAGAGCTGTGAGACTATAGTTGTGAGCCAAACCACAGAGTCTGTTCTCTGCAGGCTCAGAGTAGCAGTTTATGGAGCTTATCACAAAGATGCTGTGTTGCATAAGAGGATAACAGGGAGCTTTTTATGGTATACAAATGTACCTCATTATGGTGGAGATAGCCCGTGTTTAGTGGTGCCGTCTCCATTTCGAGCCGCTACTGCACCTGTGAACAGGACAGTGATCATCTATGGATGAGCCCTTGCACCGTTGACTCTCATCATGCTACAATTTGCTGCAACCAGGCAAATTGTTTCCATCTTCACAGTCATCATCATTCTCTAGATTCAGCTGTGTCAGTCTGCGGAGCCGCTGGCACCCTTTTGGCCCGCGCGCACCGCGGCCATCGAGGCCTAAAATGCAGAGATTTACTGCTGCAACACCTCGGCCTGAGAGACAGCCCTGGCTTTTACTGAGGCGGCCCTGAGGGAGGGAGGCAGACTGAGGGAGATGGAGGGGGGGAGGAGGAGGAGGAGGAGCGGGAGGCTGATGACTAAAGCAAGAGCTGGAAAAGAAAGTTGTGTATCAGTGAAGCTGGCTTCACGACAGCGTCTCATAATCGTTTCTTTGTTAGAAGCTACATGAGGAAAAAGGTTAAATTTCTGGCAACATGCGGTCTAGTCCTACATGGTGTCGGCTTTGCTGTTGACTTACTACGACGTCAACATCATGCTAAAAGGAAACATCCACACTTAAAGCTTCAGTAGGCAGCAGTGGCGGCCGGCCAATAGAGGGCCACGGGGCCTGGCCCAACCCACCTTGAGCCACCAAAAAAAAAAAAAATATATATAAAATTATTAATTCTAAAAATTCTAAAAATTGTCAATATGTGTGTTTTTGACCTATGGAATATACCCGTAATATTTGTAAAATAGGATAACTGCGCCAAATATCTGCTTTCCTCCTTGAACTCTCTGCTAGTGCACCTCTCAGCTGCTCTGCTGCACGTGCACTTTCTGGGGCCAAATGGATTTGGCCCAAGGAAGGCGGGTCTAATAAGCAGTACAGCCAATCACTGATTAAAGATATATGATTACAAGCATGAATGACATACAATTCATCCAATCAGCGGCGTAAAAAAGACTTCCAGGAGGGCCAAACTGATTTGGCCCATGGTGTGCGCGCGCACGTTCACGTGTGTCTCTCTCTGTTCTCGTCAGGGCTCATGTCAGTTCTCGCGTGATCTTGTCTTCTCGTCTCTCGCTTCTCTCCACTTCTCTTCTCTCACAGCCCATTTTAACGGCATGACAATGGAACAGCCAAGCACTAGTAGCGCTACTCTTGCAAGACTCAAAAATAAATGATAAAAATGTAACTGCAAAGTAGTAATGCGTTTTTGATACCTTTTTTTGCATTGAATCGTACTAGGATGTTTGTTGAAATTGATTGGCTCTACCCAAAAAAAAATAGGCAGTATGTTTTTTGTCATCATCGGGCAAAAATTCCATAATAACCTTTCAGCATATTGTAATTCAAGTGTTCTGAGAGAAAACTAGACTTCGGCACCTCCTCATGGCTCTGTTTTCAGGCTTTAGAAAATTTTGCCAATCACAGGTCATTTCAGAGAGAGAGCGTTCCTATTGGCTGTGCTCCGGCTGGTGGGCGGTGCTTGGTATTTCTTCAACAGATCTCAACATGGGTGCCGGGTCACAAAGTTTCTCATTTTACAGCTAAACAGTACACTACAAGATGTTTCTGAAAACATTTGAGGAGAGAAATAGGCATTACAGTAACAGAATATTGATTCATATTTGATCAGGGCTGCCTAGTTTGACCGTTTGGTTTGCGAGTGATTGACAGCCGGCTCTCATAGACGGCAGATGGACAGCAGACTTCAGATCAGCTCTGACTGGTTGTTTTCCTCCTGTCTGTGAAATCTTGAAGATGCCATTAGGAGCACCAGAGGACACCGGAGGACACAGAGGCACATGTTTTTTTTTTCAGATTAACTTTCTCATCCACTACTGTCAGGATATAGCGACCGTTTTATAAAAAGAACATTTTTTAATCACATTTGCTCCATTTCTACCCACTGCAGCTTTAAGTCGTCTTCGTCTTTCACTTATATATCATCAATCTCTGATGTTTGATGCTTTCCAGGAGCTTTTTTCGAGATCAAGTGTTGTTATTTTCCAGAATCCCCACTAACACGCCCGTTGTTAACAACCAAAATACAATATGTGTTGGTGCTGCTGTATTGCTTTATAGATTTTGGAGGCCTCTGTGGGTGGTGATATTAGTGTCTCCGCCTTTTTCTTCGATGCACTTCTTGCCTTGTAAGATTATTGTCTAATGTTGGTGCAGGATGGTTAATCCAAACCCTGATGTTAACAACATTACAGGCTGCACTGCCAGCAGCTGTTTGAAACGTTTCAGGCTGAATATTTGATCAAACTCCTGTTCCTCATGCCATCGCACTGCCCAACGTTTCAGCACTGTCATCCGCAGCATTGTTGTGATAGCAGAAAATACAAACCAGAACTGGGTCGAGGGTTGCGTCGGATCACAGCTGACAGGGGGGGGGGGGGGAGTAAACTTGTTGTTTACTCCACAGTGTGAGTCGGTAGGAAAGTGCAGAAAAAGCCTTTGAAGCAAAAAAAAAAAAAGAGCTCTTTCAGAAGAAGCCTGCCCCCTCGCAGAATCATCAATAAAAGATAAGGAAGGGAAAGCAGCAGGGAGATGAGATGGGGATGCAGTGACAATGAAAAAGATTAAATGGCCTATTCATTTTCATTGATCTACGTGCCTGACGGGAGGCGCACTGAGTGGGGAATTACAGTAGTATGTGTCAAGTCATTGTTTTACCCACCCTTTACATGAAAATAAGACAAGCTGCACCTTCACATATACTGTTAGAGCTGGATTAGCCAGGTGTTTATGTGGTTAAAGGAAAAGTCAGTCCATGTTATTATCTTTATATTGTAATTATATTTTTCTTATTGTCAGCTAATCTTATTAAAAGACCAAAACCAACAATGAATTGAACCATAATGAATACATATTGACGTGTGCTGTCTCAGCTGTTGCTATGGAGAGCCGCCGCTCCCTCTGCAGCAGCGGCGGCTCTCCGCTCTGTTCTGAACTCATCAGCCGCTTCTGAGTCACTTCCAACCCCTCTCCATCCCCCCCGTGTTCTCCCAGCCCCCCTGGCCTACCACCACCACCTCTTTCTGAAATAGTGGCAGAAATAGGCATTACAGTAACAGAATATTGATTCATATTTGAGCAACGCTGCCTAGTTTGACCGTTTTATTGGAGTTCGCGAGTGATTGACAGCTGCTCAGAGACGGCAAGGCCCCAGCTCGGCTCTGATTGGTTGTTTTCCTCCGGTCTGTGAAATCTTGCAGATGCCATTCGGAGCACCGGAGGACACGGAGGCACGTGATTTTTTTTTTCAGATTACCTGTCTTATGCACTACTGTCAGGATATAGTGACCTTTTTATATCACATTTGCTCTAATTCCAAGTACTTTTCTAAGCAAAAATGCCCAAAATTCACAGCTTCCAGCTTCTCAAATGTGGACATCTGTAAGTTGTCTTAGTAAATATATAATAAGGTTGTAAACTGACTATCTTTGAGGTTGGGTAAAACAAGCTATTTGTTTTTAACTGCTCTGACACATACAAGCTCTACAGCGTGACGTTATCTCAGGTCACAGCCTTGTGTGTTTGCATACCGTAACCATCAAGCCTTGAGGTCGGGTTCAGGTGCTGTTGATCTTTATCTTTTTACAACGGCTGGGTCGTTGAAGGAAGAACGTTAGGGCGTCTTTATTTTCATAAATGAGAATAAGTGAAATGTGCTTGACTTGGTGCCTGGGTCTAAATCAGTACAGATTGCCAAGCTTTATTGCTGAGGTTTTACTGTGAAGACACAAGTCACTGCTGTCTGCCGTAGCCTCAGATTCAAGCCATATGTTTAGCTGATGAGATGTCTACATCAATTCTTGTGACTGTCAGCAGATCAGGTTGATTTGTAATACTCATCCTTCTTCCCGAGTGTGAAACATTTTCACAGCACAGTTAGCATTAGTCTGCAGAGAGTTCCTGAGTCTGCTTGCCTTTTTCCCTGAGGTGCATCTTCAGTTCAACCTGTTTTGTCCTGCAGGCCAACCTGAACGACTCTCACAACCAGATGGTGGTCCACTGGGCGGGAGAGAAGAGCAATGTCATCGTGGCCTTGGCTCGAGACAGCGCAGGAGCCACCGGGCCCAAAACCAGCTCTGTAAGTACACCTGAACACATCCATGCATAATATATATCTATATATAGGAAAACTAAAACTAGCACATAGCCATGGCCTTTTTATATGCTGTTATAACCTCACATGGTATTTATGGTATCCCATCAGTATTACCCCCGACCCCTCCCTTTTCTGTTTAATCTTAGTCACTCATTTGCTTCAATAAAGCAGCAGTGCAGCAGAAGGTGTGTGTGTTCACACTTGTCTAACATGTTTCTCATGTTTCTGGTGTTGCTATGATTGTTGAGCCACAGATTAAGTCCACCATCTGCTACATTAACACACACACATATACACACACACACACACACACACTTCAAAAAAGCTGAAACATAGCATTTCTCTTTGCCTGTGTCTGTTTCGACTCACATGGGCTGCTGTGCAACTCATCAGCGTTCAGAGCTTGCCTGAAAAACAGGAAGTTAAGAGACGTACACTCAGGTTCCATAAACAAAAATACAAAAAATCCAAGATTTGATCAAAAATAGTAGGGCTTTCAATATTTAATCGTGGTTAATGGCACGATTGTCCATAGTTAATTGCACATTTTTTATCTGTTCAAAATGTACCTTGAAGGGAGATTTGTCAAGTATATAATACCCTTATCAACATGGGAGTGGGCAAATATGCTGATTTATGCAAATATATGTATAAATGTATTATTGGAAATCAATTAACAACACAAAACAATGACAAATATTGTCCAGAAACCCTCACAGGTACATCCCCAAAAGAGGATGTGGTCATGCGAGCCTACTCTGGATGACGTATTGCCGGTCTGATGTGTAGAATTTAGCACCTTTTAATTACAGTAGCTGAGAAAATTATACATGTGACATTAGAGCAGGTGAAATCAGCGGTTGCCCACTTAAATTTTCATTTGCTAAGCTTGTTAGAACACAGTTAATTATGTAATTAAAACGGAGGTGCTTGCGATTTGAAAAATGCACTCTTCAAATCACAATTTTGACATAAAAACGAATAATCGTTCAGCCCCAATCTACATGCCATAATCCAGAGCCATGTTTTTTTGTACAGTTATCACAGACCACGAGGTGCAGTCGTCGATTACTCCCTATTCCCCTTTTTGTCTCCAGGTCTACGTATCCTACGACTACGGGACCACTTTCACACTCGTCTCAGAGAAGTTCCAGCTCTCAGGGGTTAAGGCCAAGGAAGGCAGCAAGCAGGTCATCTCCCAGTTCTACCACAGCCCTGCAGACAACAGGAGGGTAAGTAGCTGCTCCCGGGCAATGAGTAACTACACCGCTGAAGGTGAAGTTATGAAAACGAGGTGAAACGCACAGCAGAGGAGTCTCTGTAGACAAGACGGGAATCATGTCAACTGCATGGTACATTACTGCTAAACTTAAAGGTCCCATATGCTCATGTTCAGGTTCATACTTGTATTTTGTGTTTCTAATAGAGCATGTTTACCTGGTTTAATGTTCAAAAAATACATTATTTTCCTCATACTGTCTGCCTGAATATACCTGTATTCGCCCTCTGTCTGAAACGCTCCGTTTTAGTGCATTTCAATGGAATTGCAACGGAATTGCATTGCTAGGCAACAGTTTGGGTCCATGTTTACTTTCTGTCAGCTGATGTTATTTACATCCACTGCAACAGGAAATAAATTGGGACATATTTAGAATGTTTATGTTTAAAAATGTGTAATGGTCTAAATATTGTATATTTGTGACATCACAAATGGACAGAAATCCTAACGGCTTGTTTCAAACGTACAATTTCTGAATACGGGCTGTGTGTATTTCTCCGTATATTGAGCGTTTTGATAGTTTAATAGTATTTATAAAGCACTTAAACCTGCTTTATAATATAAAAGATATATAATATATTATATATATATTATGAGACCTTTTAAAGAAAAGGTGGCCGATGCCTTCCAGTGAACCTCATGGGCTGTGTTTCATTATTTTGCTGCATCACCATTACCTACTAAGGGTGTAAGAAAATATTGAATATCGCGATATTATGTTTTGTGATACTATATCGATTCTCAAAAAGCCCCATTACCTGCAGGATTTCATATTTCACCAATTGGTTGCTGTGTGCCAGAACAGCAGAGAAAACAGCAGTGAACATAAAAAGCTAAGTCCCTGTCTGTGGAGAATGCACATGGTTTCACAGGGCTGACAATGTGTCAGGGGTCATTTGTCTGGCTCAGGTGGGTTCAGCATGAGATGGAGCGCAGCAAAGGAGGGTGAGGGAGTGGATAAGAGGAAGTAAACAGAGACGAAGTGGATGGTGCTGTGCAAATATAGGTTAGGTCAATATAGGTTAGGCAGAGAGAACAAAGAGTGGGATCTTTTCCGTGTTTCTGCATAATATCAGAAAGCACCAGGAGTCCCATAATCAAGTGAACGGAGCTTCACTATGTCTGCTGGTAGACACAAAACTCTGAGTAAAGAGTCAGAGGTTATTGACACCTTTGCAATCCAGACTTTTAGAAGAATGTAACAAGCTGTATCATCTTTTAATCACTTCTAAATCAAACTTACTTTAATTAAAAGTGTATTTCTTCCCCCCTTATTTTCATCTTGTGCTACATCTTATCTTATCTTCTAAAGTGTTTTTTTTTCTTTTTTCTGTGATGTGTCCCAATGCGTATGAAACTAGATGTACACAGATACCTGTACTTGTTTTGAGGCCAGTGCCGGTCTAACATACACGTTCTTTGTATCAGTCAAGTGAGTCAGAGTCAAGAGATATGGCCTGAAATGTGTCTAGTCACACAATAGTTTCAAAACTAATCAGATATAACTCTGGTTCTCTTTGTATTGAACATTTTCCTCATCCATAATGTAACTTTGTCAGCATATGTCAAGATGAGGATGTAACGTTAATAGGGCTGTCAATCAATTCAAATATTAATCACGATTAATCACACATTTTTTATCCTTTCAAAATGTACCTTAAAGGGAAGATTTGTCAAGTATTAAATACTCTTATCAACATGGGAGTGGGCAAATATGCTTGCTGTATGCAAATGTATGTATATATTTATTATTATAAATCAATTAACAACACAAAACAATGACAAATATTGTCCAGAAACCCTCAGAGGTACTGCATTTAGCATAAAAAACATGCTCAAATCATAACATGCAAACTGCAGCCCAACAGGCAACAACAGCTGTCAGTGTGTCAGTGTGCTGACTTGACTATGACTTGCCCCAAACTGCATGTGATTATCATAAAGTGGGCATGTCTGTAAAGGGGAGACTCGTGGGTACCCATAGAACCCATTTTCATTCACATATCATGAGGTCAGAGGTCAAGGGACCCCTTTGAAAATGGCCATGCCAGTTTTTCCTCGGCAACATTTTTGCGTAGGTTTGGAGCGTTTGGAGCCTCCTTCCCGACAAGCTAGTATGACATTGGTTGGTACCAATGGATTCCTTAGGTTTTGTAATTTCATACGTCTTCACTCTAGCTTTAAAACTGAGCCCACTACAACCTCTGAAAGATTGATTGCATTAAAGAAATTAGTATAGTATAGTAAATTATTTACTGCCTTATTATCTCGTTAACTTTGACAGCTCTAAACCTTACTATATTTACTTGAATTAGTACATTCTGACAAGACCAAAAGTCAATTCCATGACGCTGTTGAGTCCAGTCTGAGGTCAAAAAGTGGTAGCGGTCATGCCAAAAATAAGTCATTAAACAAGAACTTCACAAGGATGATAAGAGATAAGGAAATCACAGGAGTTTACAGTAAACATAGCTTCTCAATGCAAAGAAAATAATTAATTGGTTCAATGTATTTGAGGACAGTTGAACAGTTAATGCCTTTGCAATTACTTTCTTTATTGCTATATAGAAAATGAACCAATCCTCAATAAAAAAACAAAAAAAAACTACTTTTAGAATATTGAAAATATAGATGTAGGTTTAGTTGTCACCGAGCACAGAGTGCTAAAAATAGATCTTTTGAGGAAAGTAACTGCTTCTGGATGCATTTGCTTCTTGGTACATAGTTATTATTCACCACACTGCACCCTCCTCTGAACACTTAAACAGTCTCTGTTCCCAGTGGTACTGAATTAGCAGAGCTCCACTATACATTAGTGATCTGGCACCTCGGCTTTCCACCGCAACGCTGCACTCCGATATCACCGAAGCACCCGAGAAACACTGACGCAGACATTTGCTTCAGTAACTTGTGTTTTCTGCACTTGATGGACGTTAATGGAGCAGTCATACACTGTGACAGAATTTTACCCCATGAAAGGAATAACTACTGTATATTCAAAAGCACTGATTTGATCATTTACTTACTACTTGTCTGGATTTCAGATTTAAATTTGCACATTAAATTTTGTTAAACAAACATCCTGTTATCATTCTGAAAGGATTTAAAGGAGCACTCCACCACTTTCACACATAAAGCTTGGTTTACTTAAATTACTTGTCATTGTTAATACTAGGCTGTGGAAAAAGTTGTGTGAAAATAACTCTAATGTCATAGTGATGTCATCAGGGTTATCTCAGTTTGGGCTCGGAGACGACAAATTTATAACAGAAAGCTTGAGTTGTGGCGTTTGAAGGACATTGGTGTTAACCAGACATGAAAACTTGAACAAAAACATGCTATCGAGTTGAATAATGGGAAATGTAGGATCCAATGTTTTTGCAGTTTAAAGGTACAATGTGTAGGAATTTGGCAGCATCTAGTGGTGTGATTTAGGGATGTGACGGTGAGGAAATTTTCCCACCGGTTAATAAACACCGGTGTTACCGATTACACCGGACATTTTACAAGAAAAGCTGACGGTCAATATATGTAGCGCGCTTACTTTGATCTTTAACGTCGGGTGGCTGTGTGTCTGGCCTCTCCGGTCCAGCTTTCGCTGCGGGAGCAGCACACACCACCTATGACCGCTCTGTCCTCCGCACTGTGATGGTCTCATTAACGTTATGGTTCTCTTATAGTATTGGGTTTAAATCTGAAGTATTGCCAAATAGGCTCTTTTGCTTTTCGCTTTGCATAAAAGTATATATTTGTTTTAAGAATATTTTTTATATTATGTCTCATAAATTGTTGCAGCAATTTTTGGGTTGATACCATTTGTTACACACATTTGGTGTTAAATTTAACCATTTTTTCCCACTCGAGAATCAATAAAAATGACCAATAATCCCTCGAAAATACCAAGACACCAAGACCTTGAGGAACACCATAGAAAAAGCCATGTTGTGATTTAGTATCAAAAACTTTTGACATTTTGGAGATTTCTGCAAGAATTGCATTTTTCGGCGATTGGATGGTGAGCACTTCTGTTGTGTAAACTCCTCAGAAACCCCCTTATTGTCAATGTAGCTTGGAAAGCCATCCATCCTCTAAATGCTCTAGGTCTCTAGTTTGTGGCTGTAAAGCTTCATGAGGCTGTGATTATCCTAGAGGTCACCACAGGTCTTTTTATACAGTGAGGTCAAATAAAAAAAGAAACGGTCTCACGACAGTGAAATGGCTACTATGGGGACTAACATCATCACACATGAATACAGTTGGGCTCACTGGATCCACAAGAGTCTCAGCTTTAGAGTCAATTTATGTAATTCCAAGACTGTTTAGGGACCCCAGTATGCAGAAATATGCAAAATAAACCATTTTAGAATAGGCGAAAAAAATAAAACATTTCTACTGCATGCATAAAACTGCATGTAATTATCATAAAATGGGCATATCTGTAAAGGTGAGTCTCGTGGGTACCAATAGAACCCATTTTCATTCACATATCTTGAGGTCAGAGATCAAGGGACCCCTTTAAAAATGACCATGCCAGTTTTTTACTCGAAAATTTTGCCTACAATTGGAGCGTTATTTAGCCACGATCCCGACAGACTACCATGACATGGTTGCTACCAATTCCTTAAGTGTTCTAGTTTCACATGATATCTGTACCTTCATTCTAGCTTGAACCTGCTATACATCCTCTGAAAGACAGTAAAGTTGGCGCGGGTTTCAGAGGGTTAAAGAATTGCAAAACATATTCAGTGGAGAGTTTTACTTTAATGTCAGTAATCATTTGTGGATAACGGGCTACAAAATCCTGCAAGTGGGTGTAATAATTTTAAGGCAGTGTCTTTATTTCTTCTCTTAGTGTATCATGTGTCATTAGTGCAGCTATACTGCTCCCTGCTCACACAGAATTGAGTGGTTATTGGGAATACAGTGACACAGCACATGAAAGCGAGCTGAGAATAGTGGGATTAGCACAGTACCATTACATAATCAAACTTTGTAAGTGGGCTGGGAAAAGCATGTGTTGACGGAGCACTTAACATGTAAGACTCTTTGCATTTCTGAATTAGAATTTGTCTAAATTAGCTTAGACGTCATATTTCTGTCTCAAATAACGTCTAGCTTTTGTGCTGAAATGTCTATTTTCTTCTTCTTCTTCAGTACCTTTTTGTGGACTCCACCAACAACTACCTGTGGAACACCTATGACTTCTGTAAGAGCGTCGAGGGCTTCTCCCTGCCCTTCAAACCGACAGACCTGCTGCTCCACAGCAGAAGATCCAACCTGGTGCTCGGCTACGACAACTCTCACCCAAACAAACAGGTAAAGACTCCACCTGCAGCGCCAGTTTTATCTTCACGGGATGCAGTGACAATCACTGTTGTCTAATCATTATCGTCGTTTTATGATCCAGTCTCAAGAAAGACAAAGGCATAAAAAACGATTTGAAGAGTGACTGCGTGAAAGCTGCGCTGCCTTTTTGCTTTTTAGTCACTTCTTGTAGATAGAGAGGCTCCGTACATAAAATCATGGTGTTAGTATGGTGGAATATGTTAGTTCCAGTTCATATTCAGGTTTCCATTGACTTAATTTCCTTTTGATCAGTAGAAAAAGACTTCAGTTAAAGATTTGTTGCTCCTATCAAATGATCAGCACTTGTGTTATATAGTACTTCATCTACAGTATGTGGTAAGAGAAGAAACTATTGGTTGATTGTGATTTTCCATGGAAGCTTTTTTTTAGGTTTCCTTGTCTTTAGTTCAAGCACAATAGCGGCAAACGCCTCTCCAGTGTTCTCCTTGTGACATGTGTATGAGCCAAAACGAAGGAATGAGCCTGACCTACATTTTTACAGTACACCATCCCCCTCTTCTTCTTCTTCTTCTCCTCCTCCTCCTCCTCCTCCTCTTCCTCCTCCTCCTCCTCCTCCTCTCTCCCCTCCTGTAGCTGTGGAAATCAGACGACTTTGGGGAGACATGGGTGTTGATCCAAGAGCATGTGAAGACCTACTTTTGGTAAGACAACCGTTGTCTCAGCTCACGACAAGCATATACTGTATGTGGAAAAATGTACCTATACTCTGTGCTGCCTTCAGTGATCCAGTATATGGAGGAAAGAGTAAATACAACCTTCCAGAAAATACCAGTTTACTCAGTATCACTAAAGAAATATGGTTCTAGTGAGCTTTTAATTACTATCAAAATACTGTTTCATATAAGCTTAAATTTGGTAAATTCTGTGATGCTTTATTAATTTATGGCTGCATGGTCATTACATTAGGATCATAGATGACACTGAGCTGGTTGCTAAATATCTGGAGCACAAGGAGTTTCACTTTTACAACAATTCAGCAGGTCAGAGATGCTTACCTCCCTGTTAACATCCACGTTAAGAATAATTCCTGGTCCAAAAAGTATATATATATATATATATATATATATATATATATATATATATATATATATATATATATACACACACCGATCAGCCATAACATTAAGACCACTGACAGGTGAAGTGAATGTATACTGTATATGTCTGTGACTATATATATATATATATATATAAAATGTAAAATACAACCTTGAAAATACATACCAGGGCATAATTATTTGCTTTATTTTTGTTGGTGGCGTATAGATTAAAGTGGCAGTAGGCAGTATATTTTTGTCATTATTGGGCAAAAATTCCATAATAACCTTTCATCATATTGTAATTCAAGTGTTCTGAGAAAAATGGCTCTGTATTCAGCCTTAAAAAAATCTAGACTAGACTTTGACCAATCGCAGGTCATTTCAGAGAGAGAGAGCGTTCCTATTGCTGTGGTCCGGAACTTGGCGTTCCTTCAACAGATTTCACAATGGCTGCCGCGTCACAAACTCTCATTTTATAGCTAAACATTACACTACAGGAGAACATTTGAGGAGAGAAATAGGCATTACAGTAACAGAATATTGATTCATATTCGATCAGCGCTGCCTAGTTTGACCGTTTGTCGGAGTTCACGAGTGATTGACAGTCGGCTCTCATAGACAGCAGACCTCCGATCAGCTCTGACTGCTTGTTTTCCTGGGGTCTGTGAAATCTTGCAGAGGCCATTAGGAGCACCGGAGGACACCGGAGGACTCAGAGTTACATGATCTTTTTCAGATTACCTGTCTCATTTTCTGCTGTCACGATATAGCAACCGTTATATAAAAATAACTTTTTTAAATCACATCTTCAGCTCCAATCTCGCCTACTGCTGCTTTAATGTACTGGCAGCAGTGTGGTGATCATCTTTACAGTACTGATAGACTGTGTTTATCTTTTGGGAAGGGCAAGTGAATTGGAACAGGACCAGACTTGAGGGCTGAAGTGGTTCATGTTTACTTTCACTTTGTCAGGTTCTTTCTAGCCCCTTTCACACATCCTGTTCAAAGCAGGACTGTTACGCCATTATTCCACCTCGCCTTTATTTACAGTATAATAGGTACGGAGGTGAACACAGAATCTCTGTGTAAAAGGGCTCCAGTGTGTGTATGTGGGGGTGTATGAGCTGTTAACAGTGGCCCTACTACTACTTCTCATGGCACCGAAAACTGAAGTATCAACAAATGATCATGTATTTGAATTATCTGAATGTCTGCGTGTCTCAACACAGAGGACAGTAACTTAGCAACAGGAGGATGAGTTGGACAAGTTCAGATAAGTCAGGGTTTATTTCACAACAATGACCCGCTAGCTGTACATTATCCCGCTTATTACACGGCTACCTACTTAAGAAATCAATAATTTGACACAAAAACGGTCCGCCAGAGTCCCGCATCAGAACTGCGCCCATCATCATTATCATATGTAATTTTATATCACGGTAACGTTATGTATCACAATACAGTGATTGTTCTGTAAATTCAATGAAGAAATGGTTCAAATGGTGAAATGGTAAAAGTCACGCAAATTTGTATTTAAGATTATACCAAAAGAACTTTTGACTTTTCCTGCTAGATTCGCTCGTCTATCATTTAAAAAAGCTGACAAAACCAAACAAAACAAACCACAGTGCGCAGAAGTCTGGTAAACATGTAACCAGAGTTGTTCTTCCTCATCATGTAACCAGAGTTGTTCTTCCTCATCTTGGGTAGGGATGCCTCCTCCTGCTCTGTATTTACAACTTTATTGTCAATCTACCTTGGAAAGACATCCATCCTCTGAATGCTCTAGGTCTCTAGTTTGTGGCTGTAAAGCTTCATGAGGCTGTGATTATCCTAGAGGTCACCACAGGTCATTTTATACAGTGAGTCTCACAGTCTCAATACAATGAAATGGCTAGTATGGGGACTAACATCATCACACATGAATACAATTGGGCTCATTGGATCCACAAGAGTCTCAGCTTTACAGTGATACTAATTCATGTAATTCCAAGACTGTTTAGGGACCCCAGTATGCAGAAATATTCAAACACACCATTTTAGAATAGGCGAAAATAACGCATTTATACTGCCAAAATATACTAAATAAATACTATAATAAATGAATATACCAAAAATTGCATGGGATTAGCATACAAATGGACATGTCTGTAAAGGGGAGACTTATGGGTACCAATAGACCCCCTTTTCATTCAAATAACTTGAGGTCAAAGGTCAAGGGACCCATTTGGAAATGGCCATGCCAGTTTGGAGCGTTATTTGACCTTGCTTACAAGCTAGCATGACATGGTTGTTACCAATGGATTAGGTTTTCTAGTTTCATATATCTGTAGCTTCACTCTTCACTAGCTCTAAAACTGAACCTGCTACAGCCTCTGAAAGACGGTAAAGTCGGTCGGGATCGTCTGTGATCCAGCGGGTCTCAGGGGGTTAAAGTCTTTTCGATTGCACTGTTGCCACCAGCCAGACAATGCATTTAGTGATTGCATATCCCTTTTCCGTGCCAAGTGCTGTTACTTTAAATTTAAATGAAAGCAGTTGGCAGTGCTTAGGACTCTAGAAAACAAGGGCTGAGGGAAAATGAGGAAGCAGCACTGAGCAACACCATCAGACAACCACTCTGGTGTCTGCTAGCTGCTAAATGAGTATTCAGATGAATAAATGTCTCCAACCACCTCCTTTTCTATGCATCTCCTGCTGTCTGAGTGGGCGCTAGATGGAGACACCTTTAGACAGATCACATGTAGCTGGGTTGGTTGCCCTCACCGCTGCTCCTTGGTGAGGCTAAATTACTCTTTCGTCTGTGAACGGGATTCTGTCACTGATGAAAAGATAACACACGCACATTGTGCCTGCACACACCCACCGTCAAACTTCACCTAGATCATGTTCACTTTATTTGCAGAGCTGAAAGGCATTTGAATACTGATGCAGTGGAAATACAGGAAGCATTTTTTTTTTAAATATGATAACATCGACGACAACAACAACACTTCCTCATTCTTTGAAAACAAAGCTTATCAAAATGTATCCAGGGAAAATTTTTTGGACTGAAATTCATATTCAGATGTTTATATGTGTGTTGGTAATGAAAAACAGATCAGGTAAATGGATTAAAACGTCCTAAATGAGAGTTTCAGCTACATTTTAATCACTTAAAGCAGCAATAGGCGAGATTGGAGCAAGTATGATTAAAAAAAAGTTATTTTTATAAAACGGTCACTATATTCTGAGAGTAGCACTTAAGACAGGTAATCTGAAAAAAAATCACTCGTCACAGAATTTTTAGTTTTGTCATCCTACGTTCATAGATTTCCTAACTATTTAACCATTGATGGCATTAAGCAGTCAGACAATAAGATCTGATAAAGTCTGTTAAACCTACACCACTGCAGTGGTACACCAGCCAAGAGTAACTGCAAATTATCTGAGGACAAAGGCAGCACAAGTAAAGATTGATCCTAAACTCTCCCCCCCTGCGGCTCCATCCAATTTGGGTCTAATCCTGTTTGTTCTGGCTTTAACAAAGGGGGTTTGGTTGTGCTGCAGATCAGTCTTAAGGCATTGAAAGCCAAAAAGACTAGAGTCTGACTCTGAGCCTGCTGCTGGATGCGTTTAAAACCAACCCAATCTGATGGGTCGGTCACCCAACCAACTCCTAATCCTCTGATCTCACTGCTAGGAGACAGACTGAGTAAAATCCTCTGTGCATACACTGAGAAGTACAATCTCTATATCCATAAGGATTACAGACACTGCTACAAATCCTGCAGACAGAGAGATTTTAAATGCATTGAGAGAAACAAAGGGAACATGGGGAAAAAAAAGATGAGGCAGAGGGGGAAGGTTAACAAGAAAACATGGACTGCTCAAGAAAGGGGAAAAAGCAAATATCCCTGTCTTGTGAAGGCTTTTTTGTTTTGTAAAACAGACCAATTGACATGTTGACTATAAGGACTGCTGCTTTTGATTAAAAACCCTCAAACTACCATACAAATGTGTGTGGGAGGGGGGGGGGGGGGGGGGGGGGGGGAAATCTGTCTGTAATGATATGATCATATTCAATCAAATAAATCTGCAGTTTATTGGCTGAATCTTGTCACTGTGATCTATTGGGTGCCCTGTTGCCCTATAAGTAAACTAGCCTTAAAGGTAAGGCTATTTGCTGACTTTGTAAAATGAAACTGCCTTACTTACTAAGTTACCCTGTGACGTTACCTTGTGACGTTACAAGGTGACCTTACCCTGTGAAGTTACCCTGTGAAGTTACCCTGTGGCGTTACCTTGTGGCGTTACCTTGTGGCGTTACCTTGTGGCGTTACCTTGTGGCGTTACCTTGTGGCGTTACCTTGTGACGTTACCTTGTGACGTTACCTTGTGACGTTACAAGGTGACTTGGGCTGTTACCTTGTGGCGTTACCTTGTGGCGTTACCTTGTGGCGTTACCTTGTGGCGTTACCTTTTGACGTTACCTTGTGACGTACCTTGTGACGTTACCTTGGGCTGTGACCTTGTGGCGTTACCTTGTGACGTTACCTTGTGACGTTACCTTGTGACGTTACCTTGTGACTTGGGCTGTTACCTTGTGGCGTTACCTTGTGGCGTTACCTTGTGGCGTTACCTTGTGGCGTTACCTTTTGGCGTTACCTTGTGACGTTACCTTGTGACGTTACCTTGTGACGTTACCTTGTGACGTTACCTTGTGACGTTACCTTGTGACGTTACCTTGTGGCGTTACCTTGTGGCGTTACCTTGTGACGTTACCTTGTGACGTTACCTTGTGGCGTTACCTTTTGGCGTTACCTTGTGACGTTACCTTGTGACGTTACCTTGTGACGTTACCTTGTGACGTTACCTTGTGACTTGGGCTGTTACCTTGTGGCGTTACCTTGTGGCGTTACCTTGTGGCGTTACCTTGTGGCGTTACCTTGTGGCGTTACCTTTTGACGTTACCTTGTGACGTACCTTGTGACGTTACCTTGGGCTGTGACCTTGTGGCGTTACCTTGTGACGTTACCTTGTGACGTTACCTTGTGACGTTACCTTGTGACTTGGGCTGTTACCTTGTGGCGTTACCTTGTGGCGTTACCTTGTGGCGTTACCTTGTGGCGTTACCTTGTGGCGTTACCTTTTGGCGTTACCTTTTGGCGTTACCTTGTGACGTTACCTTGTGACGTTACCTTGTGACGTACCTTGTGGCGTTACCTTTTGACGTTACCTTGTGACGTACCTTGTGGCGTTACCTTGTGGCGTTACCTTGTGGCGTTACCTTTTGGCGTTACCTTGTGACGTTACCTTGTGACGTTACCTTGTGACGTACCTTGTGGCGTTACCTTTTGACGTTACCTTGTGACGTACCTTGTGGCGTTACCTTGTGGCGTTACCTTGTGGCGTTACCTTGTGGCGTTACCTTTTGACGTTACCTTGTGACGTACCTTGTGACGTTACCTTGGGCTGTGACCTTGTGGCGTTACCTTGTGACGTTACCTTGTGACGTTACCTTGTGACTTGGGCTGTTACCTTGTGGCGTTACCTTGTGGCGTTACCTTGTGGCGTTACCTTGTGGCGTTACCTTTTGGCGTTACCTTGTGACGTTACCTTGTGACGTTACCTTGTGACGTTACCTTGTGACTTGGGCTGTTACCTTGTGGCGTTACCTTGTGACGTTACCTTGTGACGTTACCTTGTGACGTTACCTTGTGACTTGGGCTGTTACCTTGTGGCGTTACCTTGTGGCGTTACCTTGTGGCGTTACCTTTTGGCGTTACCTTGTGACGTTACCTTGTGACGTTACCTTGTGACGTTACCTTGTGACGTTACCTTGTGACGTTACCTTGTGACGTTACCTTGTGACTTGGGCTGTTACCTTGTGGCGTTACCTTGTGGCGTTACCTTGTGGCGTTACCTTTTGGCGTTACCTTTTGGCGTTACCTTGTGACGTTACCTTGTGACGTTACCTTGTGACGTACCTTGTGACGTTACCTTGGGCTGTGACCTTGTGGCGTTACCTTGTGACGTTACCTTGTGACGTTACCTTGTGACTTGGGCTGTTACCTTGTGGCGTTACCTTGTGGCGTTACCTTGTGGCGTTACCTTGTGGCGTTACCTTTTGGCGTTACCTTGTGACGTTACCTTGTGACGTTACCTTGTGACGTTACCTTGTGACTTGGGCTGTTACCTTGTGGCGTTACCTTGTGGCGTTACCTTGTGGCGTTACCTTGTGGCGTTACCTTGTGGCGTTACCTTTTGGCGTTACCTTGTGACGTTACCTTGTGACGTACCTTGTGACTTTACCTTGGGCTGTGACCTTGTGGCGTTACCTTGTGGTGTTACCCTGTGATGTTACCTTGTGACTTGGGCTGTTACCTTGTGACGTTACCTTGCGACGTTACCTTGCGACGTTACCTTGCGACGTTACCTTGCGATGTTACCTTGCGATGTTACCTTGTGACTTGGGCTGCTACCTTGTGACTTGGGCTGTTACCTTGTGACGTTACCTTGTGACGTTACCTTGTGACTTGGGCTGTTACCTTGTGGCGTTAGCTTGTGGCGTTACATTGCCATGTTACCTTTTCACTTCAGTGGGGCAACATGGGCTCTGTGAAGGAACCAAACAACATTAATTTTACAATGTAGTTTAGGAATACACTGTGTGGGTTGCGTTTAAAATAATTAGTATTATGTATTTGTTAAATCAAATTTGAACAGTAACAGCCTTATTGACTAACTACTATATGAATATTTAATAGGGCCTGAAGTGTTCACCTCAACTATTATGGCTCGTTTCATTGTAAATTTCTGTGTCATTGCATTTGAGTAGCAAATGAAAGTTTGGCCCGAAAATAGTCACATTTATTAAAACCGTCGCTGTTGACAGTTCAATCTAAAAAGAGTGGTATTTTCCTTCAAAAACATTTCTGGGAAACTCCAGTCGAATGACAAACAGAACTGGCAGAAAATGAGAAACTGCCAAAACAAGGGAGGAAGGGTGTTTAGGAAGGGTTTAGAAGGGGCAGAGATCCATTCAAAGGAAGGGACAGAGACAGACCGCGAATAGCCCTCCATGCACTCTCAGCCCAGACAGTGTCCATCAGTTGAACAGGGACCTTTGAAAGAATGCCACAGAGGCAGAGCCGAGCCGAGACACTGCTCTCTCTGTTTAGCTCTCGAGACCCCGGAGGAAAACACACTGATTTGGAAGGCAGACGATAAGACCCAGTGAACCTCCTTCATTCATTCTGGCTGACTCTTCGTGCCACGGTTTCGGAACACCCTTGGTGTTCACAAATAGTTTGACCGTGCTGATATTTTCCGTTTGAACATGCTGACAGTCTGTATTTAGTGCTGACATTTATTATCTTGAAATGTTGCCATTGTTTATAGCAAAAAAAAAAAGGATTATTTGTGCGAAAAGCCTCAGAAACAGCTCAGTCAATGCCAGAATAAGTCAGTCATTTTAGGTGATGAACTTGAGATGTTTTTCAGAGATGGTGAGTAAAGTTCTCCACGCTGGACTGATAATCGTAAATGAGACATCTAAAGGAAATCACCCTGGATAGCAGGATATGCTGGATACCATTGCATGGCAAACCTAGATAAAGATATTTTCCTCTGTGTGCAGTTTAAGTTCACATTCCCTTCATGTCTGGGAACTGTGAGGGGAAAAAAAACACTCTTGAGAAAAACTTACCACAGGGGGTACATGCAAACTTCTCACAGAAGGAACAGGAGTGCGATTCAACCCCTGAGCCGTCTTGCTGTGAAGTGACGGTGCTAACCACTGAACCACCTTGTGGCCCTTTGGGAAATATCAATAACAGTGTTGGAAATAAACTTCTTTTTCCCATTAGCCAAAGTGACTTTGGCAAAGTCGGTGGCAGTGTGCACCTTTTAAAGTTGGTTTGCGAATGCGATTTGCCAATAAACACGAAGGAGAAGAAGAAGAACCTTCCTCTGATTGGTCGAGAAGATACAGGAGGAGACATAGCTAACTTTTAGCTAACTTTTAGCTGACAGCATCCGCATCAAGCCCCCAGGAAGAGCGCCGGGTTTTGAAGCAAGTTTTACATAGTGGCCAAACGGTGGCATTACAACTTCCGTGTCCGTCATGCAATGCCATTGGGCCCAAAAAGACTTTTTCCCATAGACTTACATTTGGAAAAAGAGCTTTCTGTAAATCAGTAACTTTGACAGACCAAGTATAAATAAATTTTTTGAATAAACTGTGTGAACATATTGTCTTTCAAAGCAGTATTGAATTATCGTCCAGCCGTAACCTCAATAAAAAGACAAAATAAACAGCAATATTTATCATTAATTGGCAGCTACAGAGAAACCCTTTTGTGATGAGACATATAAAATGTTCATAAAATGCAGGCCCACAAAGACGGAACAGGAATCCCCCATTTTGACGTTGAGAAGTAGGTTTCAGTAGATGGGATGCGTGGAGGAGGGGGGTGTTGAAATTTGGATGTAGGCCTACTGCACAGACTTAAGTGTGTATACTATATGTAAGTTATGTTTTGCCATCCATAAAGACTATATATGTTATTTCAGGAAGAACTGGATAACAAAATGCTTCTCCCATTTTCATCCTTCCTCCCTCACATGCCCACCCCTCTGGACTTCCTTCCCTCCAATCTACCCCGCCAATCCACCCTCTGTCCCCCTCCTGTTCCTTTCCTCCCGCTCTTTTCTCCCCCATCACAGGGGCGTGGAGCCTTACGACCCCCCCACCACAGTGCTGGTCCAGAGACACGAGCCCCAGGGTGTCTCCACTATACTCAGCAGCACAGACTTCTTCCAGAGCGAACAGAACCGCACGGTGATCCTGGAGCAGGTCGACAGCTTCCAGCTCCGAGACAAGTACCTGTTCGCCACCACCACACGGGTAAGAGAGCTGGGGGAGGGGCAGCTGAACTCTCAATGGTTTGAACATGTCTGGTTAATGAACTCATTTTGGTTAATCTTGGCAGGGTGAGGTGTCTGGCCATTGTGTTATCTTTGAGCTCAAGACATGGAACTTTTTTCTAGCACATAAAAGTTGTATTGCCTAAAGGTGGTAAATGTGAGCTCAAACAATTAGTTGAATATTGATTACTCAACAGACAGATTATTACTTTTAAATACTCATGTTTTTTCCAGTTTTGTATCATTGTAAATGGAGTAAGTTTGGCTTTATGGACTGTTTGGAGCTGCATTTTGGGATTCGGGAATATGTATATTACTCATTTTGGCGGGCAAGCCAAATATATATATATATATATATATATACGTACATATTCCATATTCCATATTACTCTTCTACTCTGGACTGCAGCATCAACATTCAGGAAAGTTTCTCAGAGGCTGCCGCTGCAGTGTGAGCAGGCAGCAGCTTGACAGCTCTTCAAAAGTCGAAGCCAAAACGTCTGGATCGCCCCCTGGTGGCTTGCTGTTTAGGAAGTGCCTGATTTGATATGCAGCAGAGTTTTCTATGAGCGTATATTAACCTCTTCCACTCTTTGATGACGCCAGCGTCCCCGGCCGGCTTTACTGTCTTTCAGAGGTTATAGCGGGCTCAGTTTTTAAAGCTAGAGTGAAGATAATGGTATCTCATGAAACTAGAAAAACCTAAGAAACCGGTACCAACCACGTCATGCTAGCATGTTGGGAAGGAGGCAAAATATCGCACCGCAGAGGAGGAAAAACTGGCATGGCGATTTTCAAAGGGGTCCTTTGACCTCTGACCTCAAGATAGCTGAATGAAAATGGATTCTCTGTGTCCCCCTGAGTCTCCCCTTTACAGACATGCCCACTTTATAATAATCACATGCGATTTGGGGCTAAAACAATGCAGTTGTTTTGCATGCAGTATAAATGTGTTACTTTTGCCTATTCTAAAAATGGTTTCTTCATACTGGGGTCCCTAAACAGTCTTGGATTTACATAAATTAGGTATCACTGTAAAGATGAGACTCTTACTCTTAATCGTATTCACTGTTTCTGATGGAACGAGGTTGGTCCAGTGGGGCGTTTGTCAGAAAAGAGAAGAACTACATTCCTCATGTTGTCTGTTGTTTCCCCATGGTTAAATAAATATCACTCCCCACTAAACGTCTTTATTTAAACTGTGCCAGACATCAATAGATAGAAATATAATATAACAGATGCCAATAGCCATTTCCTACTGTGCACCTGCACACATTTTTAAAAGCCTACATTGTATTATAGTTGAAAGCACTGTAGTGAGCAGCCAGTTTCCCACCTCAGCATAATGTGCTGAGTATAACAGACGTTAGATAGATCAATATTTGGCTGGCGGCAATGTGAAGCGCTGTACGCTTGTCATTGTAAGTCTCCAGTGTTTGTGTAGAAGAAGCCTCAGTTAGGCAGCAGACAAACAGACAGCGGAGCAGATGGTGAATATGATTTGGATCTCATGTCCTCCCTTGTTTCACAGGCTGCCACGGACACATTTTGCTTTCCACCGCGTCACGTGTCGGCGTGGGCCGACAGCAGCCTTTCGCTGCAGTGTTTCAGAAACAGTTCATTGTAAAGAGAGGTCGGCTGTGAAGGATCCGTCTGATATGATAATTGATATCACACGGTTCATCATACGAAGTTAATGCATCTAGCTGTGCTTCAAATCTCGATGCTGTGACTACTCATCTCCGCTTCGGCTGAAGATTGATATTTCTCCACATAATAATTTTCAGTGCAATACGATGCTAAATATGCAATGATTTGAATGACTGAATCTGCTATGACTGTGTCGCTATCTCAGGGCCCAATCGGGCAAGTGATAAAACAGAATTAAACTAGGGCTGTCAAAGTTGGCGCAATAATAACGCGTTAACGCAAATTTGTTTTAACGCCACTAATTTCTTTAACGCTTTAACGCAACTTCCGATTTTTAGGTTGTAGCGGCCTCAGTTTTAAAGCTATACTGCCATACTAAAGCTTGTCAGGAAGGAGGTTAAATTGCGCTCCAAACTTACGCTAAATTTTGGCGAGGGAAAACTGGCTTGGCCATTTTCAAAGGGGTCTTTTGACCTCTGACCTCAAGATATGTGAATGAAAATGGGTTCTATGGGTACCCACGAGTCTCTCCTTTATGCCCACTTTATGATAATCACATGCAGTTTTGGGGCAAGTCATAGTCAAGTCAGCACACTGACACACTGACAGCTGCTGTTGCCTGTTGGGCTGCAGTTTGTCATGTTATGATTTGAGCATATTGAGCCTATGCTAATCATTGTGAATCTACACATATATAACTACAGTATAATATGTTGTCATAGAAGGGTTAATGTCGAATCATTCTGACAGTGATAGTGATCTGGCCTCTAGAAAGTGCAGGAACAGTCAGCCCGACATTAGACTTTGATACTGAGATATCTTGTTTCTATTTGTATTAGACCAGAACAGACCAGATCAGGGAATTACGGGAAAAACCTGTCAGAAGGAGATTAATCATTATCTCAATTAAGGGTGTGTGTTATGTTGTTTTGATATACTGATGCACTTGAAAATACAAATCAGTTCTTGTGTTGACTGCAGAGACCCAAGGCTCAGATCGTTTATGTAATTAAAGGGTCTTTTGCATCTCCACCAACTTCTCTCTCCTCTGAATCTGATTTTTCACCTACAGCAATACCTGTGAGGGTTTCTGGATAATATTTGTCATTGTTTTATGTTGTTAATTGATTTCCAATAATAAATATATACACATATTTGCATAAAGCAGCATATTTGCCCAGATGTAGCTGCTGAAAAGTAAAAAATAGTGCTGTAGTGGGTTTTTAACTGACTGTCCAATGCAGGAAGTTGAAAAGTTGTGCATCAGCTTAAGTAACAACTTTTCGCAACAGAATATTGTTGCACACTAAATAAACATGTTAATACAGCTTCTTCTTTTGGCACTGGTTTCACTTAATGATGCAGTCAAAGTTCACCACTGTTGTTTGAAGTGATTAGGACATCATCAAAACTGTGCACATTGTCTGAGAAAGACATTCAGATTATAGATCCGATTGGAAGCTACGAAAAAGGTAGCGTTGACCTTGAGTTCAGATTATTTGGTGAAACTATCAACAAGGTTAAGAATGAACCTTTTACACTCAATACAGATCATAATTTGCACTCAATGTAGCAATATCTCCCCAGAACCTCTGTGCTAAATCCAAAAATGTCTGTAGATTGGAGAACAAAACCTTCTCAAATTAGTCTGTGACCTCGTACTGATCCATCTGGGGCTTGCTGACATGGAAAAGACAGAGAGGCTTTGAACACAAGAGGGCAAAATAACACTGCCGACACTTGGCCTGTTTGTTTGGGTTTTCTTCCTGCAGTGTTTCCTCAGAGACGGCCGTTTCATCAGTGGTGCATGTGATGAAGGAAGTCAGCGGGGAACACTTACCATTACTTATATTCAGATAAGCTCTGACAGTTTAATGTTGCAGTTCAAGATGAGAGATGGTTATTGATAAGTGCCTGCGTGCTGTCTGTTAAAACTGCGGTAGGTAGAAATGGAGCAATTATGATGAACAAAAGTTATTTTTAGAAAACGGTTACTATATGCTCCTAATGGCATCTGCAAGAATTCACAGACCGGAGGTAAACAACCAGTTGGAGCTGATCTAGAGTCTGCCATCCAGCCGCCGTCTCTGAGCAGCTGTCAATCACTCAGGAACTCCGACCAAACGGTCAAACTAGACCGTGCTGATCAAATATGAATCAGTATTCTGTTACTGTAATGCCTATTTCTCACCTTAAATGTTTTCAGAATAATCTTGTAGTGTGCTGTTTAGCTGTAAAATAACAAAGTTTGTGACCCGGCAGCCATGTTGAAAACAGTTGAAGAAATGCCAAGCACCGCCCACCAGCCGGAGCACAGCCAATAGGAACGCACTCTCTCTGAAATGACCTGTGATTGTCCAAAGTCTTTCGCCATGGGCTAGATTTTTTTAAGCCTGAAAAACAGAGCCATGAGGAGGTGCAGAAGTCTATTATGAGTCCATTCCACATACACCGTCCTGCTGCTGTAAATACTCAGTTAAGAACCAAGTGTGTGTTAATCCACAATTGAAAATAGCCTCCAACAAATGCATAATCCCCCCAAAAAACATGGCTTTATACAGATCAATTATGAGATTGCTTCTTGAACAGATTTCACGATCAGCAGATGGATTTATTAGCGGTTTAGCTTTCAAAATCATGCTAAAATCACATATCTGCTATTATAAAATCCTGTGGATGATTAATTTGCTTTCACACCACAAACGAACTGCAGCAGCGTCCGCTTGATAGTGGACTGAGACCACGGTCTCGGTTTGGTTGTTTTGGTCCGCACCGCGGTTCGATTTACAGCTTTCACACCAGCCCAAACGAACCATACTAACCAGGCAAACGGACCTGAGTTTGTTTTAGCCGAACCAAACAGGTAAGGTGTGAAAGCACCCTGATATAGTCTGCTTCCAGACCTCTGACTCACCACCTTTAATCTATGATTTTTGTTCAGCACTTTAAATAGGTCTGGTGGTTGTACCCATTTCAGCTAGTTGGAAAAACAGTTGACCAATCAGAACTTTGTTGGCAGGATTAAGAGTAGTCTTCTTTTTCCTATTGGCTGTGCTGCGGCTGGTGGGCGGTGCTCGGTATTTCCTCGACAGATCTCAACATGGCTACCGCGTCACAAACTTTCTAATTTTACAGCTAAACAGTACACTACAAGATGTTTCTGAAAACAATTGAGGAGAGAAATAGGCATTACAGTAACAGAATATTGATTCATATTTGATCAGCGCGGCCTAGTTTGACCATTTGATGGAGTTAGCGAGTGATTGACAGCCGGCTCTCATAGACGGCAGATGGACGGCAGACTCAAGATCAGCTCTGACTGGTTGTTTTCCTCCGGTCTGTGAAATCTTGCAGATGTCATTAGGAGCATCGGAGGACACAGAGGAACATGATTTTTTTCAGATTACCTGTCTCATGTTTTATAAATATATTTTTTTCTAATCATATTTGCTCCAAACTCACCTACTGCTGCTTTAATGGGATTTCATGGGACAGTAATCTATATTGCCTGCCTTGTCCTTTTAAAACGCATATAGAGAGCTTCCCAGTGTTAAACAACAGGGTTTGCTTACAGTGGTTGTCTCTGACCTCCCTACTCCCTGAATATGACCTCCAGAGCTGAACAGAGCTGATGAGACCAGTCAGACAGACCAGTACAGCCCTCAGCACAGCCACTGCCTTTGGGGCTTGTTATGGAAATGGTTTGTGTGCGGAGAGGAATGGAACAGATACAGACTGACGTGTCACAAAGCATCGGCTTTATTAGCCACTCAACGCTCGCAAGTAACTACTGCTAGCAGAGCTATCTGTATCTTCTACGATGCTCATTAGCTATTAAAAGAATGAATCTTCTGTCTAGTGTCAGTTACTTTCTCTCCTCTTCTGTCTTTTGGCTTGCACTAATAGGATTAGATTAATGGAATATCACAAGTGCTTTTGGCAGTGCCAAGCTGCTTAAGCTAATTAAATAGCCAGAAATGGAGAGTTTTTATCTAACAACAGGGATCCTGAGGAATAGAGTGCTAATCAGACCTTAAAGAGCCCAGCCTTTGGTCCCATCGAGGAGACCCGGGGAAGATAACAGGCTTAGTAGATGTAATGGGGAAGTCGATAAGGCCCATTCCTTCGCTTCAGTCCTTCTCATTTAGATCACAGATTCTCTGCAAAGAACGTCTGGGACAGATGGAGAAGAAAACAGGAAGTGGAGATTGGAGAAGGAAAGATTCCTCTCATCAAAGTGCAGCATTCTTTCTAGTGGTTTCTGAAGCTCTTACTTACTTTCAGTTCCTTAAACAATTCAGTTTAGTCAATACCTCAGACTGCTGGAAATTCCCGGCTGCACTGTCCTCTACTGTGTTTTGGTATTTTACAGGAAATTCCAAGAATAGGTACGCTGTTGTTTAGCACTACATATTTCCACATTGACAGTTGCTATTGTCGCTATTCTATTGCTTCTCAATAGAGAAAGTAGTGGTATTATTTATTCCCTCCTTCAAAACCAGTCAGAAGGGTAGTATTGTTTACTTTTTGCAAATTAATCACACATTTATTTTATCTGTTCAAAAAGTACCTTTTTAAAGGGAGAATTGTCAAGTTTTTAATACTCTTAACAACGTAGGAGTGGGCAAATATTTTTGCTTTATGCATATATATATATAATTAGAAATCAATTAACAACACAAAACAATGACAAATATTGTCCAGAAACCCTCACAGGTACTGCATTTAGCATAAAGAAATACTCAAATCATAACATGGCAAACTGCAGCCCAACAGGCAACAACAGCTGTCAGTGTGTTGACTTGACTATGACTTGCCTCAAACTGCATGTGATTATCATAAAGTGGGCATGTCTGTAAAGGGGAGACTCGTGGGTACCCATAGAACCCATTTTTATTCACATATCTTGAGATCAGATGTCAAGGGACCCCTTTGAAAATGGCCATGCCAGTTTTTTCCTCGCCAAAATGTAGCATCACTTTGGAGCGTTATTTAGCCTCCTTCCCGACAAGCTAGTATGCCATACAAAAGAAAATGTGATTAATTTTCAACTAATTTGCATAATTCACACAACCTGTTGTCCTGCTGGAAGTTTTTAAATCTGCCAACTTCAAGGGCAAGGACAACGAGCTGAAAGATGATATGCTCCGTAGAGCTGTGGGAAACTGCAGAGTTGGCTGATAAATCGTTGTGGGTGTGATCACATCATACAAAATTTCATTCATCGTATTACAAGCCCCAAATATTATTTAGAGCAGCTTTAAGTATCAAGTTACTGTCACTGAAACTGAATGTGTTTGCAAGTAGGATTAGTGCATTAATAACAGCTGTATACAATTATCATGATTAACACGCTAACCAATTTCATTATAATGGTGTTACTTGCCACTTTGATATAAATATATATATGCAGGAAAAAGTTTTATTGGTCAAAGAAGTCCTGACTCCCTCGTGCCCCCCAACTTCTGATACCAAACCTTCGGCCTTAGGTGGAACAGTGATATCGTTGACCGGAGATGAAGTGTGCTGGTTGTCACATGCACATTTCTAGACATCTCAAATATTAGGTGATATTAGACTGACTTCATTTTTTATGTTTTATTTTCAAACTGTGGTAGACTCCCTGAAAACTCATCATGTCCCTGAATAAGACTTCTTGAATCTAAATGTAGTTCAGCCCCAAATTTGGGATTAAGCCTGAGAGCAGAGCCACAAATCAGATTTATACACAGCGTTAGTTAGACAGGGTAGAGGAGAAAAGTAAGTGGTATAGTAAAAAAAGCACTATCTTTCAACCATTCTCTCTTAAATTTACCACCATGCTAGACTCCAGGAGGGACGGAGACATCTTAAAGCTGCAGTGGGTAGAAATGGAGCAAATATGATTAAAATTGTTTATTTTTTTATAAATCGGTCACTATATCCTGACAGTAGTGCAGGAGACAGGTAATCTGAAAAAAATCATGTGCCTCGGTGTTCTCCGGTGTTCCTAATGGCATCTGCTCAACGACACCAGAAGCACACGCCCCCTCACCGCAGTTATGTTTACGGTGCTCGCCAACGGGTGAAAGCCAACTCCAGATTCACTCGTTTTGGAACAAGCTTTGTCAGCTTGGTATTTCTCTCTCTCTCTCTCTCTCTCTCTCTCTCGTATATTCCTCTTGGATGCCTGTTTACGATCTGGCACCTGGTCACTATGTTTTTATAGACGCCCAGAAACGTCCTGAACACGGCAAATGAAGGCAGAGGGCAGGACGTCCTCAGATACAGACACTGCCCCCCACTTCTAGTGATGATTGAGAGGGATTATTTTTGTCTATACATTTTTTTTCTCAGGAAAATCCTACCAATTCTGCCTTTTAAAGAACGACAAAAGACGGAAACACTTAACATAAACCATTTACATAAGCACCCGAGAGCCTCTTGACCAGAGAAATTGCAGATATGAGAGAAAAGACGTGTCGGCTTTACGCTGTATTACAAGCCCATCTGAATAACAGCATTCACACATGATGATCTGATAGGATTCAACTGGACAGCAGTTGGGTGAAACACGCAGAAGGCGCTTTTCTCTCGGAGGGTCTGGCTCGTGACATTTCCAGCTTGTTTCGGCGTCAATGCCGGTACCTTTCGTTATAATAAAATGTCAACCTTAAAAAAAGCACATGCGCTCTTCCTCTGGGCCAGTCATTAACAACTGTCCCCTTGTGGCTGTTTACTGTGTGGGAGGCTTTGTGGGTAACAGGAACATATTAAGCATGTACTTGTGTGTTAGTGGAGGGAGGTTTATAGAAATTCTTAAAAGCATATGTTTGTGAATAGCTTGAATGCCAAATACTACAGCGTGGGAGAGAAACTGGCCTTATTAATGTGTGAAGAACTGGCTGTGACCAAGTGTAGGATTTGACCATGCGTAGACTGCTATGACATGCAAGGCGAGGGGTCACGTGATGGATGGAAACAGCCGAAGGTGTCAGTTGGCTACTTTTGGCAGCGTTGCTATAGTAGTAGAAGAAGAAGAAGAAGAAGAAGAAATACTTTATTGATCACATTACACACACAGGCCAGACACACAGGATCTATACACATGCATTAATGGAGATATGTCAGAACCAGGTCCCTATGGACTGAGCTACTGCCGCCACTAGCTTGTCCACTTGTACCGTAAGAAGATGCTGTGATGAGAAAAATGCTGCTCTACAGCAGAGGGACAAACACAGCGAAGCCTGTAATCAACCTGAGGCCTGTACTACGAAGCGAGTTCAACATACCCAGGGTATCTTCTCATTATCTGGCTTTAAAAAAATCTAGCCCGTGACTGAAGACTTTGACCAATCACAGGTTATTTCAGAGAGAGAGAGAGTGTTCCTATTGGCGGTGCTCCGGCTGGTGGGCGGTGCTTTGTATTTCCTCGACAGATGTCAACATGGCTACCGGGTCACAAACTTTCTCATTTTTACATCTAAACAGTACACTACAAGATGTTTCTGAAAACATTTGAGGCGAGAAATAGACATTACAGCAACAGAATATTGATTCATATTTGATCAGCGCTGCCTAGTTTGACAGTGCTTCTGGCTCAGCTGAATGAGAGTGTGTTGCTGTCGTATGCTAGACCATTAAATTAGCAAAATCAAAGAACAAAAATCGGCCCAAAAATTGTCCCAAAAAAACCCAACCGCGATGTACTCAGCCAACCGCCGATAGCCGATATATTCGCCCTAGCGCCCAACACTATCAAATACCAATCCTAACACATGTTTTGCCATAAAGTTAAGATATCCCTGATGGTTTCCTCAACTTTCAGCATTTTTTTGTATGAATGCTGTGGAAAACTTTGTATTAGGAAAAACACTTTTTCAAGAAATGTCAGAGATGAGAGGTTCATCCCATTTTTGTCCTTTTAAAAAGATTAAATTCTGAAGCATGAAGGTCTAACATCAGTTGCAAATGTTTCATATAGTTTTACTCTGACTTTATATTTCATAGTTCATTCTCAGGGTACGGTATTGCATACAGAAGAATACTGTATTACATTCAGTACTATTGTGATTGTGTCTGTTTGCCACCCGGGCTGAGTTGATCTGAGGCCCAAGAACCACAACTCATTTCAGGGATTTGAGAGTTTAGAGAGGATCAGTTTGAGAGAACATGAGCACAGTGTGGAATGTGTGGCTCACTCACAGTTACCATTGCAATGCAGTCTGTGGTTTCAGTGGAAAAAATATATAATCGCCACGCCACTTACATGTGAAAATACATAGTTGACATTCTCCTGTCCAATTTTCCATACTTGACTCACAAAGTAAACTGACCTGAAAACCTTGATTAAAGTATAACGTGAAGGAACAAAACTCAAAACCCACAATTAACACAAAATCTGATTTCTGAGTCACAGTGGAATAGTTTCTTATAATTGACCACTGTGTTATTTTTTGAAATTCTTCTTCAGTCTAATAGACAATTTTCTCTACATATCAAAAGCAAAAAAGGTACATCTGCTTGTATTTTACATTATTTGATACCATATCGACCTTTTACGTCTATTTGTCCCTCTCTCCGTCCCCTCCATTAGTCTCAGAGTAGTTGCTGCTTTGCTTTCACATCACATCACACAGTCGATGTGGGCACTACGCTAGATAAATCAATAGACTGAATGGAAAAGGCTGAAATGCTCTGCTGGAGACTGGGGGTGCTAAGGCAGGATGGGCACAAATCCTTCCAAGGGACACACACACACCACACACACACACACACACACACACACACACACACACACACACACACACACACACACACACACACACACACACACACACACACACACATACACACACAAACACACATATACCAGCACTACTTAGAATGGAGGTTGCTGATATTGTGAATTTTAGCTTCTACCAAAAACTCCAGAAACTCCAGATCAGCTCTGATTGGTTGTTTTCCTCCGGTCTGTGAAGTCTTGCAGATGCCATTAGGAGCACCGGAGGACACATATTTAAGCATAATTGTCTTTTAATTATACATTTAACTTGCTGGTTGTGAACAATTAGGATCTGCAGTCGGTTTGTAAAACACATACACATCTTTTCTGTCTAAAGAAATTCTCATATGATTTTTTTTCAACTAATCGATTCGTTGATTTAATGGACAAATCTGTGGAACTGAGTTTCTCCCTAAAGAATCACACAAAAGCACCACTTTAAATGTTTTGTACCAGAGATGTGCTCATAAGTTTCTTGGGTATAAATCATTCAGCATGAAAAAAGCATTAAAAAAAATGACTAATCAACGAAAGAAATCTTAGTCGACTAAGACCAATATGACTGATTGGTTGACTAATTGACTAAGAGTGGGCAGCCCTAGTAGAATGCTCCCTTTCAAAAACAGAGTTGCTCTGTACCTAATGAAGAGCTAACCTGGACTCGAAACATTGAACTCTTGCTAAATGATTTAAACTCTTTTTGAAAGGGAGCATTCTACAGTGTAGTGAGTCTTTGTGAAACAGATAACATTCAGGGGCGGCTGTGGCTCAGAGGGTAGAGCAGGTTGTCCACCAATCGGAAGGTCGGTGGTTCGATATCCGGGTCACATGTCGATGTGTCCTTGAGCAAGACACTTAACCCCAAATTGCTCCCGGAGGCATAGCCATCGGTGAGTATTTAGATTAAATCCTGATGGGCAAAGTTGGCACCTTAGTAGCCTCTGCCATCAGTGTATGAATGTGTGTGTGAATGGGTGAATACTGACATGTAGTGTAAAGCGCTTTGAGTGGTCGGAAGACTAGAAAAGCGCTATATAAGTCCAAGTCCATTTACCATTACCATTTACCATTCATCAGGATATCACCAAAACCTGTAGTGCTCCTGCTTTCTCAGACAACAAAGGATGATTACAGATCCATTCATCCATCCATCCATTTTCTTCCGCTTATCCGGGGCCGGGTCGTGGGGGCAGCAGGCTAAGCAGGGAATTCCAGACATCCCTCTCTCCTTTCCAGCTCTTCCTGGGGGACCCCGAGGTGTTCCCAGCCGAGATATATAATCTTCTCCAGAGTGTTCTGGGTCTACCCCGGGGCCTCTTCCCAGTTGGACGTGCCTGGAAAACCTCCAAAGGGAGGCTTCCAGGAGGCTTCCTGATCAGATGCCCGAACCACCTCAGGTGGCCCCTTTCGATGCCAAGGAGCAGCAGCTCTACTCCAAGCTCCCTCCGGATGTCTGAGCTCCTCACCCTATCTCTAAGGCTGAGCCCAGCCACCCTACGGAGGAAGCTCATTTCGGCCGCTTGCGTCCGCAATCTCATCCTTTCGGTCACTACCCACAGCTCATGACCATAGATGAGGGTTGCAACGTAGACGAACCGGTAAATCGCCAGCTTTGCCTTCCGACTCAGCTCCCTCTTCACCACAACGGTCCGGTACAGCGCCCGCACAACCAAAGACGCTGCATCGAACCGACTGTCCATCTCCCGCTCCATTTTCCCCCTCACTTGTGAACAGATCTAAACTGAATATTCAGTTTTTGTCACTTATAATTTTGGTTACTTGCAAATTTTAAAAGCTTAAACTAATTAGGTTCAATAAGGGATTCAATACTGAATTCAGATAGAATTAAATGCTATCAAACCCCAACCTCATCTATCAGAGGCACTGACGCGATGGCTGATTATTAATCAAAGTCCAATATTATTTCTTTATAATAATCTAATCCTAACATCCCAGACAGAATGATTAGTGAATGTACAGAGTTCTGGTCTGACTTCTTTGTTCCACTTCCAATTTACAGCTTTCTAAAGCTTCTTTCCCGCTAGCTCCTCTCCCCTGATCTTTCTGCTTAACTCCCCGACGGCCTTTTTCTTTCCCTCTTCTTCAATTTTCTCACTCTTTTTCTTTTTAAAATCTTTCTCTCTCTAGAGTTTGTTGCTGTTAAAGCCTCGAACAGGGTGGTCCAAACTAATCCAAAGTAAAATAATGAAGCTGTTCTCGGCTGTCTTGTTAGTTTGAACTGAGCCACAATCACAAAATAAATGTACAGCTGGGAGAGCGAGGGATGAGACGGAAATGGAAAGGGTAGAGAGAGCAAGTTAAGACAATGTAATTAGGAATACAGAGTAGAGTCTTAATAAGCACAGAGGGCTGGTTTTATTCACCGAGGGGAAGGCAGACACCTTTTCTTCTGTTGCCATGACTATAAATTAGAATAACAGGGAGGTAAAAACAGTATTTAATTTAATTTATTTTCACTTTAAAGATCTAGTACAGAGGAGGCACAGACAGAGGTAGACAGAACAACCGTAGACACACGGGAATAAGAAAGTTGAGATGGTTAAATTACCCATTTGGCAATCTGAAGTGAAAGTGTGAGATGAGAACAAGAATCTTCCAAAATTTGAGTCTTCATGACCCAGAAATCATGTAACATGATGTCAGTGAACTGCACACCCTCTGAACTAAATTAGGTCTTTGTGGATGATAAAGGCATGAAAGTGTTTCAGTTTCAGCCACCAGGGAGTTGAAAAAGGAGCACTTCTTTGATTGAAAGGAGTATTTCTCTGATTGATTTTGAGGAAACCCTTCCCTTCCTCCGTTCATGTGACTGAGACCCAGACCGAGGCTGGAGCGCAAGCCGTGACGACGACGTGACGTTGGGACCCCGTGACCGAGTCATGTGAACGAGCGGACGCTACTGTGCATGTTCCATTTACCTAAGATCCGGGTACTTTTTCAGACAGAAGTCGAGCCATTTAGGCTTCATGCACCACTGAGCAACTTCCATATGAATGAATGGGGCCCCGCCACCAACGCTGTATCCAGTTCTCTTAATACATCCATGCTCCTGACGCCCAGGGTTACCGTTGGCCGATTCCTCTTGCGCGGCTAATGCAGTCGCATCCTCTGCCTCTCTCCGCTGCATTTCTTTGGCCGTATACTCCGGCTCGAATAAATACATCTGAATATCTGAGCCAGCCTAAACACTAAAATGTATCCTCGTCCATAACATCCTCTGCACTCATATTTTGGGATGCCATTGTCAGTGTTGGAAACGTAGCTAGTTAGCATCTAGAGCGCCCCCCCCCAAGCTGAAATAGCCTGTAGTTCTTCCTTGAATCCAACTATGTCACTGTCACATCATGACGCCACTGGTTGCAGGAAGAGCAACAGATTTTGTAGCTGCTAACTCAGCTTTCCTGGTCAATATGATACGCACTGAGAAATTAGTGCTTCAGTCGACTACATTTACCACCAACACTGTTTGGACATCAACATAAAAAAGTGTTGAATTTTCCCTTTTAAGTTCTTTGAAACGCATACCGTTTAGAAACGGCACAAAATCACATTTATCCATTGTATCGCTCTATATACAGTACATGCATCATGTCTTCGCTGTGCTTATGTATGGTGGGTAATTCATTCGTCAGAGTTCAAATGAAAATCTGAGTCACTTATACAGAAAGCTGGAGTATATCCCCTGGACTCTGATCAGAAGATGTCTCTGTTTCTTCGTCACTCGCTCGCTCTCTCTCTCTCACACACACACATACCCACACAGAAATGAGATATGCTCAAGTCCTCCACTCTGTCTGGTGTCTGCATGCTTATAATTCATAAAAGATCAGAGCTCGACTCCTTCCAGCAGCCAGCTTCCTAATGCATTTGTAATGACAATGAGGACGTGCCTTTGCAGTTTCTCTTCACACACAGAAAGAGATTTTTGTACCCCACTGGGAGTCTTTTTAAGTCTGGACGTTTAATGTTTTCCGACTCAGCTGTCGAGCTCTGTACGGCTGGGATATTAAGACAGTAAAAAAACATCATCAGGACAGTCCAGATAACCAAAGTCTTTTTGTCCTATTTCACAACCTCACTGCCCTGGGGACAGCGCTGTCCAGCTTTACTCCACATGTGACAAAAGTACCTTTTAAAGTTTAAAGGAGCAGTGTGAAGGATCTGGTGGTATCTAGCGGTGAGGTTGCAGATTAAAACTTCTCTTGTGTCTCAAGCGTGTAGTATTGCTGCGGTGGCCAATGTGAAAATGCGAATGGCCCTCTCTAGAGCCAGTTGTTGTAAGAATAGAGTGCGTAGAGTGTGTGTTTATGTACGTTGGAAGTGAGTAGTGAAGCAAGAGAGAGAAAGTGGCGGCGTCGGGAACGAGTAATGTCTTTGACTCCGGCCCACTGTTGTAGGGTATGGGTAATAAAGCTCAAGCTTCCTGTTTTCCTCTCTCTGTTGTGTGTAAAGTTGCCTCGTATAGCTGTAATTTCAAAATGCTGATGCGTTTATTTTACCTGTTTGCCCTCCAGTGTTCTTGAGCCAAGTGAACGAAAACATGTACAGAGATTTTTTAACAATATACGGAAGAAATGAATCAGCAATACATATTCTTAGCCATGTTCAGGCTGGGATTACCACAAATTACACCTGTGTTCTAAAAGGATATGGTGTTTTGATTCAAGTAAACCACTGCTCCTTAATTTGTAGTTGTATCAGCGACTGTGGTACATTAAGCAAAATATCATTAAAGATCCAGAGTGTAGGATCTGGCGGTATTTAGTGGTGAGATGAGGAGATTGCAACCAAATGAAGCCTCTCCTGTGTGCCAAGCGTGTTGGAGAGCTACGGTGGCTGACATGAAAACGTGAATGGCCCTCTCTAGAGCCAGTGTGTACAGTGAGTGAGTCAGTGCAGAGGGTGAGTGGTGAAGCAAGAGAGAGAGTGGCGGTGATGGGAGCTAGTAACGTTATCGACTCCGGCCCAAGCAGGAAAATCTAACAGAGTTTGGTTTGTCCGTTCTGGGCTACTGTAGAAACATGACGGTGCAACATGGCGGAATCTGTGAAGAGAGGACCCGCTCCCTATGTAGATATAAGTGGCTCATTCTAAGGTAACGAAAACACAACAACTAAAGAAAACATACTTATTAATATTATATTCCATTTCTGCCAATAGATCCCCCTAATTGTTACACACTGGTCCTTTTAGGACTTCCAGAGAGTCACATGATTCAACTTGTGGTGTCTTCCAACAGTGAACAAAGTATCATAAGATGCTTGAATAAACATTTCACATTTGTTTTTGGGGGGATTTTGGCCATAAACATTTGTGCTCACCCGTGGAACTCCTTCTGCAGTGACAGATGAAGCCTGTGTGTCCGTCTCAAGTCGGAGCTGCTGAGCAACAAAAAATCCCAGCATGCTACTGCTGTACGTTGGCTGCCTCTGAGATGTTCAAAGGTTTCTCATCATTTATTTACTAATGAATAAACTCTGCTGTCTCTGTGTCCTCTGCGTTTCCAGAAACTGTTTGGCAGCCATGAACCTTCATCTGTTCAACTCTGGGTGTCCTACAACCGCCAGCCAATGAAAGCTGCCCAGTTTATGACCAGACATCCAATCACAGTAAGTCTCTTTTACATGTAATTCAGAAATGAAGAATTTCTAGACTGAATGAGGAATTGATGTTGGACTTGGGCTGGGTATCGACCCTCTGTACTTTTTCATTTATTCTTTAATCACATAGTCTCTGAATTCAAGCTAAATTTGTTTTCAAATTTTCAGTTTGCCATGTTATGATTTGCGCATATTTTTGTATGCTAAATGCAGTACCTGTGAGGGTTTCTGGACAATATTTGTCATTGTTTTGTGTTGTTAATTGATTTCTAATAATAAATATATACATGCATTTGTATAAGGCAAGCATATTTGCCCACCCCCATGTTGATAAGAGTATTAAATACTTGATAAATCTCCTTTAAAATACATTTGGAACAGATGAAAAATGTGTGATTAAACGCGGTTAAATATTTTAATCGATTGACAGCCCTACTGAAAATATGTGACACAATCGACATCCTGATTCGGATGGAAGAACCACCTACACTACACAGTATACAAGTCCATGATTACACTGCGATATCCAGTCGTATATATCGCATCCTCAGTCTAATCAGACAGTAGGTTGGTGAACTAAAGATGACCCCCCCATCTCTCTCCTTCTTTTCTCTAACAGGAGTATTACATAGCAGATGCGTCAGAGGACCAAGTGTTTGTGTGTGTGAACCACATGAACAACGTCACACACCTCTACATCTCAGACACACAGGGCCTGTCCTTCTCTCTGTCCCTGGAGAATGTTCTGTACTACAGTCCTGAGGGCTCCGGCAGCAACACACTGATCAGGTACTGCACACAGACACGTTATCTAACATTTATCAAAAACCTGTTAGGCAGGTCGGAAAACAAATGTTTAGTGAGAACTTCCGATTAGTATCACTAAAAGTGCATAACACACTTTGAATAAAAACCTTTGTCAGGGATACTAAATCAGCATAGTAGCCCACCGGCAAACCAAACTCTGTTAACTTTTCCATGCTTGGGTCGATAACGTTACTAGCTCCCATCGCCGCCGCTCTCTCTCTCGTTTCACCACTCACTTTCACGTACACACACACTCTACGCACTGCCTCTGCTCCAAATGACCTACGCTACTCTTACAACAACTGGCTCTAGAGAGGGCCATTCGCGTTTTTGCGTCGGCCACCGTAGCTCTCCAACACGCTCGGCACACAGGAGAGGGTTCAGTTGGTTGCAATCTCCTCACCTCACCGCTAGATATCGCCAGATCCAACACACTGGACCTTTAATATGTATATAGTTGGATGAATATCAGAAGTTAAAGCTGGGGTCGGCAACACTGGAGAAACCAGATAGAGTATGCTAGATTTTTAAATTATCCAACCGAAAAACCCAGCCCAGTTTTGCCAACTCTTTTCCAATGAAAGTAGCTAGCAGCACTAGCTCCAAAAATCTAGCGAGAAAGTTGCCAACACTGACAGTCCGTCCTTCAGGCCTCCCTCCAAAGCCACTCCCCCCAAATTATCATAATGAACGTAAACGTCGAACATGGCTGTTAGTGCTCACAGCTGTCAAGCTAGCAGCTTGTGGACGGGGACTCTCTCAGTGCATGGGCAGCGTGCGCGCAGGCAGGGAGGTAGGTCCAATTCAATCATTTCATTTGTGCCAAATGAAACGATAGAATGTGCTTATTACAGCCCTGCAACAGCCACAGACACCAGACGTTTTTTTTTTTTTGTTGTTTTTTGTCAGAGCGTTTGATTTGTTGAATACTGTCGGGATGTAAAGACAATTTCACCTAATATAAAAAAATCAAAATAACCCTAGCATTAATATGCTCCTTTTGCCTTCATATAAGAAATGAATCATACCAGCATATAAAAATGAACCTTTTGTGTACCTACAGTACAAATTAATCACAATCTGCAAGCTTGCCAGTAATTGAGTAGTTCCCATAGCAACCTCAGGAACTGACAGGAAGACCTTTAGTTACCCTTACAAATGCCTGATAACACTGATAAAGCAAAGGCTTTGCAAACACGGACGAGTAATACTTCTTTATCTAATAAAAGACAATCTATTGATCTGATGCCACAACTCTGTCTGACCTCTGAGCTCTGCATTCATTGTTTTCCTGCTCTGTCTTCTCCATAATCAAATCAGGAAGTGTGTTGTTTTGGCAGAGGCAGTCACATTGTTGGCTCAGGTGTTCACCTGCCAATGATGATTCTTTTCTGTGTATCTGACGCCGTGTATTGTGTTAATGAAATGAGCTGTGGATCCCTGTGCCTTCTGGTTATGTGCTTAGACAGGTTGGTGAAAGCGTGCGTGTTGTATACATGCATGCATGCAGTTTTCTTGCATCACTTCTGGGTAATGAAGTCCAAGCTTCCTGTTTTCCTCTCTCCGTTGTGTGGAAAGTTGCCTCGTATAGCTGTAATTTAAAAAATGCTGATGCATTTATTTTACCTGTTTGCCCTCCGGTGTTCTTGAGCCAATTGAACAAGAACTTGTACAGCGTTTCTTATAAAATCTACGGGAATAAAAATGAATCAGCAAAACATTTCCTAACCCATGTTAAGACTGGGATTGCAACAAATTACACCTCTGTTCTAAAAGGTGTTTTATTGCAAGTAAAGCATGTAGATAGGCACATATTTTTTTAAATTGGTGCTACATGACCAGAGAAAAAGGGCTTACGTTATTGCGTTTTGCTCAAAAGGTAGAAAACCTACAACAACCAGAATGCACTGGGTTTCCTGCGCCGCTATCATCACCGGCCGGCAGTGCTTGACTCTGTGTGGCGACGTCTTCTTCCTCCGTACACCGTAATTCCTCTGCACTGTATTTTGGCTCATATAAGTAGCCCTGAATGTCCGATTCCAGCATTACACTATTAAAATCAGCGGAAATATAATCTGTAGTTCGAGCCTTAGAGATGGCTAAAGTCCAGCGGATGACGCAAGACTGAGCGAGCAGGGAGTTGTGGGTGCTGGCAACATGGAGGGAGGTTAACATTGTTCATTTGTATATCACCCCCATTGTAATGATACAAAGCTGGTTGAAAATCGGCAAAGTTTCCCTTTAAGTTCTCCCTGACCCTGATGATGATATATATATACCCTCTGTGTTTCAGGTACTTTGCCAATGAGCCTTTTGCAGACCTGCACCGTGTGGAAGGGCTGCGAGGAGTCTTCATCGCCACGCTCATCAACGGCTCGGTCAGCGAGGACAACATGCGGTCCGTCATCACTTTCGATAAGGGGGGGACGTGGGAGCTGCTTCAGCCGCCAACTGCTGACAGCCTGGGAGGAACTGTGGACTGCCAGGTACACCAGCACACCCGAGGCTTTGATGATTCGAGATGTTTTGTTTGTCGACATCAGAAATTGGTTCCCTGTTGTCATCCACGATTATTATGGTGGATATGATTCTGATCTTCTATGTAGCGCAGTGTTTTGCACAGATGCTGATGTTTTCACCCGGCTGTGCCACTACAGAGACCAAACAATGTGTACTTGCTGTAGAAGAAAACCTTCTATTTCTAGCACTTGCTTTCTTTAGTAGCTGACATAAGTTTCATGATGTAAGTGGGTGGTAAGGCAGAGAGAAGAGTACTGGAACCAGCTAAACAACATCATCTGACTTTCCTCTCCTCTCCTCTCCTCTCCCCTTCAGCTCGGTAAAGGTTGCTCTCTCCACCTGGCCCAGCGCTGGAGCCAGCTGTTCAACATCCAGCTGAGGAGGATGCCGATTTTATCCAAGGACTCTGCACCGGGACTCATCATTGCCACAGGTGGGACAACAAGCGTCAACATCACTGATACAGGACAGGATCTCAAGAAACTTAAAATGATGAAAATTCAGCTGTCATTTAAAGCCAGTGTTACTTCCTGTTTTGTGGTTAACGTTCTTTCTCAAACAGAGAACAGGGATGTGGTTAATAGTCAGACGATTCCATCGTTTTTCAACCCAGTTCTGATGAAACCAGCTTAGATGAATTTACTGTTTATCAGACCACAAATGTTTATCAGCGCAACACACTGACTCTCTCTCACTTGCTCTCTTCTTCACCGTCTCCTCCTGGCGAGGCGGCCATCTGGCTGCTGCTGCTACACCGAGAAGCCGCACCGCCGCACGCCGGCCACAGCACACCGCGGACGGATAGACATGTGCCCGAGCTCCGCCGTTTGAAATGTAGTCTCAGGACGTTTTGGAGGTGCTAACCTCGCCTCAGCTTCCAGCACCGACACCAGGCTGCACTGCGATTCGTTTATTGAGCTGAAAGTTGTGCGTTCCCTGTCGGCCGGACCTGATAGAAGCCGGAAAACATTGGCAGAGTTGGACATTTACGCTGGGGGGGGCAAACATTTTTTAACTGACGTCAGAGAGCCCCTTTAATGTGAGCGCCCAGAGGCTGTCAAATTTTTGGCCAATCATTTTAATACTAATACAGTTTCTGTCGTACAAGGGTGTAAGTATTTACTAGAGCGAAACTCGTTGTCCGCGTGCAAGTGATTGCAGCAAGACATGTCACTCCCAGCTGCCGCTCCACTTTCTACCAGCCACGGCAGCTTTCTGTGCTGCTTCTCCTGGTCCCGGCTGCACATAACAACTTTTTTCCTGCTAAATGTGTGTATAGGGTTGACAAGATGCAGATTGCAGATGGATAGCGGTGGGTTGATTGCACCAGTTTCTCAGCATATACAAATGCCATTTTAAAATAAACACACTAAATGAAAACCCCTCAGTTAGCTAATGCAACAAGCTAGCTAACTACACCTAACTTGGTTTGCCGCTGCTCAGACGCAAACGAGCAGCGCGCCTGCGCAAAGCTTGGAGGATGACGTTGAATTAGTTGAATTTCAGGGTTTGGATCACAGATTGTGCCTTTTTAAACTTTTTAACTTGTAATTGCATTCAACCCACAGTCTAATCTCATTCTTTCACTACTCGATTAGACTAGAAATCTCTGGAATCTGTGTGATGGATCATTTCTAAAAAGGTTTCAGTCATTTTGGCAGGAGTGTCTGTATGAGTATATGTTAGTCAAGACAGATGAAGAGACTCTGTGTGCCATCTGTTGGAGGAGGATGGTCTCACTGACAGACCAGTCACCTGGCAAGCTTGTGTTAGTTTTACAGCAACTTCCTCTTGTTCTGATAACACAGATAAGTTTGTCGTACACAGGAAACAAGCTATACAAAACTTTGAGTCTTCCTCTGTGCCTTCCTGTATTACCCAAAGCACAGGAAGTACACACTCTGTGGTGACAGGGCTAGAAGCTGCTTGTTTAGTGCGTCAGTGTTTTTGAAATGTGTTGTATCTCTCAAAACTTCCGCTGAAAATCAGAAGTCATAAGTAATGTGAGAACTGTTTAATCATATTGCGCGAAGGGCTTCTCTGCCTCGCCGTCTGTAGTGTGAAGCCTCTTTGCCTCTCCACAGCAGGTGGAAAGCATTGATTTGTTGATACTCTCTAGTGTCTAGGAGACTGCTTCCCCTTGCACCCAGTCCCTCTAATTAAATTCTTATTAGATAATGGGCATGAAGAGAGAGAGAGAGAGAGAGAGAAATGGAGGGAGGACCGGCTCCATTCGCGTCGTTATCGCTCTCAAACAGATGGGCTAATTACTGCTGCAGCACCCAGCGGGCACTCGACGGGTCAAACACACTCATGAATACAGACGGGCGTATATATATACACAAACAGCACACACATGTTTACATAAACAACAGCCTGAATAAACTGCTCATATATCCCTCTGCACGTTCGACCGGCATGTCGTTTTGATGTCTGGCCATTTGCGGTGCCCTAAGCGTAATTGCTTTGTGGTGCAAACAATTATGTATGCTTACTATTATTCAAACCTGATATGATTAGCAAAACTTTATATTTTATTATTGTCATTATTGTATTTTACATTTACATTCATGCAGTACGACCACGACTAAGCTACGACTTCATCGAGACTTTAAATTCCTTGATCTACATGAAACTTAAAATAGTTCAGAAAAGACATTTCAATTGTCTTCTACTACTACTATTAAAAAAAATCAAAGTAACGGAAACCAAATGTGCAGTTGCAGTCAACAACAACTATGTACATAAACACTGTAAGTAAGGGATAATGTACAGCGAGCCGGTCATTGTAGCCAAAAAAAGACCGGCTAGCTGTACATTATCCCGCTTATTACACGGCTTCTTACTGAAGAAATCAATATTTTGACACAAAAACGGTCCGCCAGAGTCCGAGAGCTGCGCCCATAGCAACGGTCTGCTATACATAGCAACGGTCTGTTAAAGAGAAGTTACAGACCGCAGAACGCCGTGGTTGACCAATCAGAATCGAGTATTCATCATAGCTGTGTAATAAATAGCTGTACTAGAGCAGAAGCCTAATATAGCAGCATACTATATGGATTTTAAAATGATGCAGATGGAATAAAGCTATGAAATGAAAGTTCAGTTTATTATACATCTGCATGAATGATGTTATTATACAGTATATATATAAATACACACACACACACCAAAGCACGGACGCAGCAGCCCACCGGTGACCGTGATTTTTACTTTGTTTTTCCCGATTGCCAAGTAAATGCCTCAAAGAATTAACATTGTGGCCATTTATTCCAAAATTGTCCCGGCAGCGTTGCCAAGGCCAGGCTGTTTTGGTGGTGGTTTGATCAAATTCATAGGCATGCGAGTATTTTTTTACGATATATTATTATCTAATTTCTCTTCTTTCTGTCATTATTATTACCGTCTTGGTCATCTTACATTTAAAGATAATGTTCCTACTCTCATCCAAAAATCCTTGAAGAAGCACTGACTCATGCTGCATGACGTTCCACAATTTTAAAGGTACTGTGTTTTACTATCAGCACTTGCGGTCCAAAAATATAATTATCTGTCTTTAAAGGTTCTCTGTATGGAATTTAAAGCAAATTTATGATTGAGGGATTGCCTCTCACACAGCTCTCAGGAAAAGGAAGAAAACCTGTATCCTACGGTGTAGTTGGGCTACGAAAGACCACCGGAGTAGAGACGTCGGGTCCTTAAAAGGACTGACAGCAGTGCCAGGAGAAGAGGATTAGCATACCATTACCATGGAAAAAGTCAGTTGCGGTTCAGTGACACGACGCGCTGGAAGTTGCGCCCATAATTCCCGCAAGGCATCATGGGGGGGCTAGGAATAAAGTGGATAAATAGCGATAAGGATAGAACTCTAGTAAGCACACATACACAGTGATTGCATGTGTTTTGTGCCAGTTTCATATCTGCACAGAGAGTCCTCTTAGGAACGTTTGTTTATTGTCTCTCGTGTGATGATATTTAATGAGAGTCATTAGCCTGTTTTACACCGAGACGGAGCGTAATTCATTTCAGAGGCACTGTTAACAATACTCGACAGAGACGCAACAACCGTGTTACTCTCATTCTAATCTGCACGTCTTGAAGTCCATTACCAGGATTGATGTCTGCAGGTGTCTGTCTGTACTTATGTGTCAAAGGCGGACACTGCCGGTATTAATCATCCAGTCCATAAATGTTCTTGATGGATGGAAGGATGGACGCATGTCATTGTGTGTGTTTGTAGGGTTGTCGCGCGCGGTGAAGGAATGTCAATAGCATTATTAGCGTTTTCAGTCCCGATAGCAATACCTGGGCTTTGGTTATCAGCCGATACCAACTACCGATCCGATGCTTGGGGCTGTGTATCCATGTCAGATTTAATCTCCAGCCTTCCTTTCAAACATTCATCTTCAGCCTCTCTGTCTTTTGTTCCCCTCTTTACTTTACTTGGCTAAATCAACTTCACTTCTAAACTCTTTATCTTCAACATCTCTTTTCCATACTCACTCGCCCAGTAGTTGTTTCTCCTGTTCCATTTTGTTAAAGCCTCCAATGAAAAGTAAGTCTCAACAAATATTGGATGGACTGTCATGAAACTTCGTACAGGCATTCCTGAATCCTACTGACTTCGGTGATCGCCTGACTTTGCCTCTAGCTCACCAGCAAGACAAAATCTTTATTTATCCAGCGCAACATCTAGTGGATGCATACTCACATATTCATGTTCCCCATGGGATGATTTTTAATAACTTTGGTGATGGTATCATTAAATCTCACAAGAGCCCTGCACCATCCAATACCGCCAAACAAATATCTTAACGCTTTCATGCTCGCAACATGACAAACCCACTTGATGAAGGTTACCACAGACCTTTACTAGCACCCACTTACACAACCACTTACTACACCGTGACTGCAAAGGATCAAAAGTAAACTTTGCACCTGGTCTTTTGTATATGATCCATGATCATTACAGTCATGGCTGTAGACTCTTTATTCCTATTAGTTTTCTGAAAAATCATTCCTAGTGATCTGCCTTATTATACAACAACATCCTGTCAAAGGAAAGTATTTGTCAGTGCATACAAAGGCCCCATGCTTGAAAAGATACAGAATGCTATGGTTTGAGTTCTTGGGTTACAGATTTTCCATATGTGAAAGCAAAAGCAGTGGTCACATCAAGTCTGCAATATTCAGGGAAAACCCCTGTAATGTGTGTGTGTCTGTGTGTGTGTGAGAGTGTGAGAGTAAAATGCCTTTTTGTCCTCTGATTGCAGGATCTGTAGGCAGGAACTTGGCCAACAAGCCCAATGTGTATGTATCCAGCAGCGCCGGAGCTCGCTGGAGAGAGGTCAGTATAAAATCTGACACAGATGACAAGAAAAGTACAGCTTGTAAAACTGAGTCACACTGAGAGTTTTCAACATGTCACAATGAATTTCATTTCAGTGCCTGTATACTGTATGTACCCAGGCATTATGGAGCTTCTGCACTTTTTACATGGTCTGACTTTTTCTAGAGTTGTTGAAAATACATCTAGATATAGCTAATAGCTAATAGCTAATAGAGCATCAGTTTAGACATTAAATTGCTTGTGTTTCATGGATACACTGTATTATTAATACCGAGTACCGATCAGATACCAGTGTTTAATTAACGAGCTGTATGGCTCACTGTGTGGAAGTGACTGGGATCATTCCTGTATGTCTGAGGCAACATCAGGCTTGGCTTAAACATTGATTTCTTAACTTTATAAAAATAATAAATCGTACACCAGCAACTTGGTAAAACATTTTTTCAGAACTAACAGGAATTAAAATTCAAGTGGAAACCTTGTTAGTGCAGCAACAAATTGGTCAAAACTTAATTAACAGTAATTAAAATTTCAGCATATAATGTATATAGTATATAAACCTTGAACTGAATTGAATAGATCGGCCCCAATGTCACCAATATCTGATCCAGTATCGGTGCATCCTTATTTTAAACCTTGAAGATTCATAGACTGGTCGTTTTTGGGGGAGGGGGTCTTTAAACAGACGTGACTCAACGTCTTGCTCTGTTCAGATGCTCATAATACTGAAAAAATATGTTGTAATTAGATGCCTATGTCTTATTGGGCAAAGAGCTTTGTCCTGCAGATATCTTTACTACACATCAAACCTTGTTTATCAACTGAATGTTCTGAATTTGAGAGTTTCAGGCAGCTTCGCCCACACGTTCTCATTTACAAATAACCCGCGCCACAGTTTGCCTGGAAGTGGTTCTGCTCTGAACTAAAGATGGAAATGCCCAAGAGTTTTTATTTTGCAAAATTTTAAAGACCCAAATGAAAAAGGCCCTTTATAAAAAAAAGAAAATGCAATCCTTCCCTTTTGACCCTCATATCTAATCAAGTCCCACTCCAACATCCTGTTTCAAAATCAAGAAAGTAAAGTTGCAATTTCATGAGGTTATTAAGGTCTTTAGATCTCCTCCTCCAGATAAAATAAAGCTCCTATTTACATATGTTCTCAATTACCTTTTATGGCCTATTGTGTGTATTATGTTGCAATAGTTCACCAAAAATGTGTTCTGTTGTCCAGGCACTGGCAGGTCCTCATTTCTACACATGGGGTGACCATGGTGGTCTCTTGATGGCTATCGCACAAGGAGGCGCCACCACACACCTCAAGTAAGTCATGCCTAGGGTAGTGTATTGGGAAGAATCTGGCAATACGATAAGTATCATGATACAGGGGTTACCATTCAATATATTGCGATACTGTCAGAAAGGTGATGTATTGCGATTTTGTAATCAAATTTGAGGAAAACTGTCATAATATTCATCACAGTCCCTGTAGCACCCAACATCATAGCACTACTTTGAGAGGGCGCATACTGTACACTTATATGGCACATCTCTTTGCAAATGAAATAAAGTATTGACTGAGCTAATCTTTGCATGTAAACTATTTATCAAAAATCGCTAGTTTTTTTAAGAATCAATACAGTATCCCAAAACATAATATCGCGATATCTGATATTTCCTTGCACCCCTAGTCATGCCTTGTTCAAATATTCCTCCAGGACAAGAAAAAAAAACCATCTGATTTGAGCTCAGAAGCAAAATCTGTCATTTAGTTGTTTCTCCATAAACCAAAAAGTTTGGAACATAAAACCCTGAGAGGCTGCTTTGTGACTGGAAGACTTCCATTTGAAATCCCCCAAACAGCTTGAGGAGATCTGGGGAGTGAAGCACATAAACGGCACCTGCCCCAGTGGATGTGCTCATTAGTCAGCGGGAGCAGATTGCGTGAATGTGAAGCAGCTTGTTGTTCGAGGAAAAGGCAAATAAACCATCCCTCAGTAAACAGAGGTGTAATTTACTGTAACACCTCTTTGCCAACCGCAGCATTGCGGTGTGCTATTCATATTCATGTACAGGTGATACAGTATATCGATGTGAAAACAGATGACCTCGTTTACGTGCTGTAAACCGTACTGTGGTTACTCAGTAACCTGGTTTTGCCTTCATACAAATGTCAATATAACTGGGCTAAATCTCCCAATTAAAATGCCTGATATGCTCCCATATTACCCCCCATATTTCTGTTCTTGCTGTTGTTTCATCAAAGAATGCGTGGGTAGGCTGCAGTTGAAAGGAATTTCTGGATTTATTCAAAAGAACAGTGTTATGGGAGCTCATGGGAAACAGCTGAAAAATCATTGTTGCTTAATAAAATAATGAGTTTAATATTGCCCCCATTAGGTTCAGTACCAACGAAGGCGAGACGTGGATCGACTTTCAGTTCTCAGACAGGGAGGTGTATGTTTACCAGCTGTTGACTGAGCCCGGGGAGAAGAGCACCATCTTCACCATCTTCGGTTCCTACGCCGACCAGAGGCACAGCTGGCTCATCCTGCAGGTCAACACCTCCGACGTTCTGGGTAGGTTGGAGAGCGAGAAGGAGGTTCAGAGGGAGCGAGAGGATGAAGAAGAGCTTTTATGTTAGAGCTAGAGGAGAAGGGAATAGAAGAGTGATTGACCACCAGGAATAATTAGCAAGTAACTCCACGTCAGTGTGAAACATCCATAGTTTTTCTTCTCTGTTTTTTTTTTTCTCCAGGTGTGCCGTGTTCCGACGCTGACTACAAGCGCTGGTCTCCCTCCGACGAGAAAGGTAACGAGTGTCTGTTGGGCAGAGAGGTAACGTTTAAGAGACGAGCTCCCCACGCTACGTGTTTCAACGGAGAGGACTTTGACCGCCCCATCGCCGTCTCTAACTGCTCCTGCACACGCCAGGACTACGAATGGTTAGGAAACCCACACATGCACAGAAAAAAAATCATATTCGTCAATGTTTGAATTCTGAGTCCCGTTAGTGTCTGAGATTGAAACAGTGGTGTGTTTATACATATACAGTAAAGGAAGCACATGTTGGACTGCTACTAAGAAACACACACACACACACTGTATTTTGGCAACAAAGTTGACAATAGAATGAGCTAAGCACATGCTGTTTTGTCAACAGCTCATAATAAAGGAAATGCAGAAATACCTCACTAATGATTAGCGTGTATAGTACACAGTATTATGTGTTCTTCTGCTGTGAAATTACAGATAAAGCTCAGGTGTGGGAGCAACTTTTCACCGCTACAACTGGATTCATACGATATAGATTTACATTCATTAGTTAGGGCTGGGCGATAGGGCCAAAATCAAGACATACTGTAGGTCATTTCATATCTCGATAACGATATATGTCACAATATAGCATGTTTTCTGGTAATTCAATAAATAAATAGTCTATATTAAGTAACCACATGGTAAAGCTTATTTTTGTATACTCCTGTGAGAATTACATACTTGACAAATGTAACGTACTGAGTAATTTCTCATTTTAAGAACTTGAGTTAAAATGTCAAAATGAACATAACAGTTTTAAGTGAAATTATAGAGAACAAAGAAATAAATACAGGCCCAGCCTATATCGCAGTAGAAACAAAATTGGAAAAATATATACAATAGTCATTTATATATCGTATTGACGATATATAACGTCATATTGCCCAGCTCTATCTTCAGTTATATATATATATATTAAAAGCCAACTAGATTAGATTAGTTCCTTTATTGTAATTGTACAGGTACAACGAAATTGAGTTTGTTTTCTCTCACAACCTATCTCCCTCCTCCTCCTCCTCCTCCTCCTTCCAGTGACTACGGCTTCAAGCTGAGTGAAGACTTGTCTCTGCAGGTGTGTGTGCCTGACCCCGAGTTCTCAGGTGACCTCTATGCTCCTCCAGTGCCGTGTCCTGTCGGTACCACCTACCGCCGCAGCAAAGGGTAAGCTGCCATTCTCTGACTGCAGAAATGTGCAGCCTGGGATTCTTTTGTGTGGTTTATTAGCATAATGTTGGCATCTGCAGCACTAGTGGATTCACATTTACATGAGTTTTCATATGGTACGCTGTTTTCCTTTGAGTCTTTCTGACCTTGACCTTTTCCAAGTCATGGACCTTCTCTTAACTGCCATTCCTTGAGGCCCCATGGACTCTAAATTTGATCAAATCTAGAGCCATGGACAGAATGAAACCTGAGCTTGAAGTGAAAAATCTAACTACCTTGTTTGATAAATCTCAATTATCTGCTCCTAGTTTTTTTCTGTCTGCCTTTGCGGTTTATCTGGTCGCATTGTGCTCAGTACACACGAGCTCAAATTTGAACACTTTCTTGGGTCTTATTACATAACAATCAGGAGCCACAGTCATCACCTTTTTATACTTTTCATGCATTTTCATTACCTGAGAATTCCCCAGAGTGCAAACCAGCCTCTTTGTTCTCTTTGGTTGTATTGCTGCTATGGAGAGAAACTGATGTCGCTGTCAATAGATGTGTTTGGTGAGAGCACCACCAAGTGTCGAACTGAGGAAAAGTCTTTCTGTTCCTGCTGCAGCTACAGGAGGGTACCAGGCGACAGCTGTAGTGGGGGAGATGTGCAGTCCAGGCTGGACGGAGAGATGCTGCCTTGTCCTGTCGGAGGTAAACCTGCACATCATCATACATTTGATTCGTCACGTGATCACTTGAGAGCTGTTCTTAAATGTTACTCCCACACTTCACTGTAAGTAGGAGTAAGTACCTTGATAAACGTGTGGTATTCGTCACTGTCAGAAAATCCATAAGCTCCATAAGTTAAGAACCTTATAGCTATCTAAACTTCACCTCTGCTATTGAGATGTTTGGGAGGATGAAGATCGGATGACTGTCTGGTTGAGTTAGAGTAAATCTTAGAATCAGTCTGAAAATAAGACATAAAATTATCTGGAAGATTTTCCTCTCTGAATTATATCCACTATATAGAAATACATATTTGAAAACATGAACATCATAAATTAAAACTAGGGCTGTCAATCAATTAAAAATGTTAATCCAGATTAATCGCACATTTGCCCATAGTTAATCGCTATTAATCGCACATTTTTATCTGTTTAAAATGTACCTTAGAGGGAGATTTGTCAAGTATTTAATAACCTTTTCAACATGGGAGTGGGCAAATATGCTGCTTTATGCAAATGTATGTATATATTTATTGTTGGGAATCTATTAACAACACAAAACAATGATAAATATTGTCCAGAAACCCTCACAGGTTCTGCATTTAGCATAAAAACATAGGCTCAAAACATAACATGGCAAACTGCAGCCCATCAGGCAACAACAGCTGTCAGTGTGTCAGTGTGCTGACTTGACTATGACTTGCCCCAAACTGCATGTGATGATCATAAAGTGGGCATGTCTGTAAAGGGGAGACTCGTGGGTACCCAGAGAACCCATTTTCATTCACATATCTTGAGGTCAGAGGTCAAAGGAACCCCTTTGAAAATGTCCCTGTCAGTTTGGAGCGTTATTTAACCTCCTTGCCGACAAGCTAGTACGACATGGTTGGTACTAATAGATTCCTTAGATTTACTAGTTTCATATAATACCAGTATCTTCAATCGCAAGATGCATTAATGTGTTAAAGAAATTAGTGGCGTTAAAACGAATTTGCGTTAACGCGTTATTATCGTGTTAACTTTGACAGCCCCAGTTACTACACAGGTTAATTCAGACTCATTGTCATGTCAGTACTTTCCCAGCAAACAGCATCATGTGATTAGTATGTGTAAGTGTCTTTTCCCATCAGTCATGTCTCCTGTTCTCTTGCAGAGAGTAACGAGTTCATCCTGTATGCGGTGAGGAACTCCATCCATCGCTACGACCTGGCCACAGGCACAGATCAGGCCCTGCCTCTGGCCGGCCTCAGGGAGGCCGTGGCTCTGGATTTCGACTATGACAGGAACTGCCTGTACTGGGCCGACATCTCACTGGACACCATACAGGTAAGTGAGGAATACAAGAGTGTGTTTACAGTCCACACACAAGTGATGCAGGCCTTGTTGATAGGAGTGCTGTGACTAGTGAGGAGCTCGTTCATTAGATACTGTTTTGTTAAAAAGCTTTTTCTCGTAATCTCGTAGTCGAATCGTCACAGTGGCGGTAAAATGTGGTTATGAAACAAAGGATCATTCCATTCTGGCTATATGGAGGTGCTGAATGTCTGATTTTACATAAAATTGCTTGGTTTTTCCCAATAAAATCATTATATATAGCTTATGTTGTTATAAATGTCAGCCCGTTAATAATACTGTTAATAAAAATAACTCATGTCTTTCAGTTAATTCTCCTTAGTGTATGTGAATAAATCTGCATTGTAGACTAAGTTGCACTATCCAGATCTGCGGGACCATCTGCGCAGCATCTTGGTGACAGCCTCAGACAGGTTAAATAACAACGACATAAGGTCACCGTTTCATAATCAAACATAACATTTATAATCAGAGCACTCACACAAGAACGGAGCACGATCAGAGTGCTAAATCATTTTCATGCCTCCACACCAGCAACAGTCGTAACCGGAGTCATTATATTTTCGGGTTGTCCGTCTAGACTCGAGGATGAACCCATTAAAATTTGGTGGTCAAAGGTCAAGGTAACCGTGACCTCGCAAAACACATTTTTGACCATAATGTCTAAAAGGGTAATTCTAGTTTGAATTTATGTTGTTATGCTTTGTTGTGGCCTCTCTCTCTCTCTCTCTCTCTCTCTCTCTCTCTCTCTCTCTCTCTCTCTCTCTCTCTCTCTCTCTCTCTCTCTCTCTCTCTCTCTCTCTCTCTCTCTCTCTCTCTCTCTCTCTCTCTCTCTCTCTCTCTCTCTCTCTCTCTCTCTCTCTCTCTCTCTCTCTCTCTCTCTCTCTCTCTCTCTCTCTCTCTCTCTCTCTCTCTCTCTCTCTCTCTCTCTCTCTCTCAACAACGAAAGTAAGCAGGCTAAGAAACCGTGCCATGATCTGTCTGTATATCGATCTCTTCCACTCTGTTTCAGTACACTGGACATTGCTGCACCTAAACACAACAAACAGCACTCTTCCACACTTTTTTTTTACTATTTATTCCTCTAGGTGCAACAACAACAGCTCCGAGTTGAAAATGTAACACATAACAGGGAGTTCCTGTTGTTAGAGGCGACCCCTCCTCCCCCAAGTTTCCCATCAACCCGCGTCTCGCGCTCTCATTGGCTGTAGCTCGTGGCCGGAGTCCCCGACAGGTCCAGATATTTAGAATGCTAGATATCTAGAATGTATCTGCGAGGCATCGGCAAGCGTTCGATGTTCGAGCGTCGATGTGCGAGCTGCGGGCCGTCACCGATTTGCCTCTGATCTGGGCCTTTTGTCGGGGAGCGGGAAGTCAGGGCTCAAGTGTGAACTAGGCATAAGCAATAGTCACATGTATCTCGACCAATAATTTTGTTGTTTTTGCAAATTTTCTGTAGATACATAAAACTTCAACAGAGAGGTTTCAATGAACAAAAAAAAACATAATTATGTTATCAGTTGACAATAGGCAAGACTTGACCGATCAGATTTGACTGTGTAAATTCTTAGTCCATTAACGTTAACCTTCAGCTGTCTTTCTCCTCTCTCCTGCAGCGTCTGTGTCTCAACGGCAGTACAGGTCAAGAGGTTGTAGTGAGGAAAGATCTGCAGAACGTGGAGGCTCTGACCTTTGACCCCATCAGTAGACTGCTGTACTGGGTTGACGCCGGAGCGCAGAAGATTGAGGTATAGAAGTGTGTGTTGAATACGTGTGTGTGTAACCTTCAGTTAACGTTAGCGGCTGTAGCAACACTAATTCAGCCGGCAAAACCCAGCGCCGGGGATCTGATACCGGATCGCCCCGACTCCCCGCAGGATCAGCAAACTCTGTGTTGCTGCCTTTACACAGGTTAGACCCAGCGTTCCCTGCTGGCTACCAGCCCATTGTGGTCCCCAGTGCTAACCTCAGCAACCTGAATTAGAGTTGCTACAGCCGTATTTCGTGGAGACGGACCTTCCTTTCTGCCACTGTGGATTCAGGATTCAATCAATAAACAAACTACCAAAATGTAGGCTACACGGACCGGGAGCTCTGTGAATCTGCACACAAATCTGAATCAAATTATCAAGCTCAACAATAAAAAATTCTAATTCTGTTTTTTAATGCAATTATTCAAGTTGAGCAATTCAAACTCAAATGTAAATTATTCAAATTAAGTTTTTTAGTGACACATATTTCTGCCCATACATCTGGGCCCTGTTCTTTAAATGTGGTTTTAGTTAATCCAGACTTGCATGTTGTTAAATTTGGTTCTTTGAACACAGTTAGTTAATCGACTTGTTAATCATAGATAATATGGAGCTAAAATCCTCTTCCAGCTTTGAGTCAGACCCCCACACACACACAGTTTAGAGAACTGCATTTACATTGACAGTTGGTTCTGTAACGAACACTATCGCACATTCACACATCACGTTTTCTGTCAGGGCCACACTCAAAACATTCAGGGCTTCAGACCTGGCAACGCCGACTAAGAAGAAGGTTTGAACCCGGCTTTGAAGAACTGAAAAATCCAGGCTTGTGTCAAATCATCAACAAACAAATCAACCAAACCTAGTATGAAGAACAGGCTCCTGCATTGTTGCACTGCTAAATGCAAGAACCATCGTAAATACTATCAGACCTGTGTGCGTGTGTCTTAATGGGAGTTGTACATAGACATCTCACTTTAAAATGTACTAAAATACTGCTTGTTCTAAAAATGTAGGATTCCTGATCTACAGCTTTACTCGCAAATCCTGATAACATTTCTTTGATTATTTGATTTTGTTCCGTCATCCAAAGGTTAACTTAGTTAAACGTTTGGCTGTTGTTGTGTTTGAAGGTGTCTAACCCTGACGGCGACCTGCGTCACACTCTGCTCAACTCTTCTATCCTGGAACACCCCAGAGCTCTGGTTCTGCTGCCTGGAGAGAGGTACACACACACACACTTAACATAAAGGCAAAATCTGTAATTTAAATATGTACTGTATACACTGCATCCCCAGAAACCAAAACACCGGATTGAAACCTGCTCTCGCTCTAAAGCTGACTGACGGATCTTTTATTGAAGAAACCAACATAAGAACGTTAATAGATTTAAGTAAATGATTTCTGAGGATAATAGTTTTGTTTTTTTCCACATGCATATCTTTTGTAAAAATGTAATTATGACCAGTTAGAAAAAATACAAAATGCGGATTTTTTTAAAGTCAAACAACAAGTAAAACTTAAATTATAATTCACATTTTTTGTGGTCAGAAAGTTCAGGATTGAGGCTTTAATCTCACCCCAACCTTTACCTATAGTTGACCTCAACCCTCAAACAGCCCTTTGAGGAAGGGATGACCAGACTAAATGTCCCCACTTACCAAAAATGTCGTCGCACTCGATATCTGAAACTCACACACTCACTCACTTGCACCAAAACAAAGAGTTGGTTCCTCTTCTGCAAATGTACTTCTGCTTTTATTTAAGACAAGTTCAGCTGATTGTCAAGGTTACCACACTGTTGTTTTAATTTTTTGTGTTTGCCTTTATTTTATTATTTCACTATTATTTTTTTGCTTATTCCCTTTTTTCATTAGTGGGAAATTGAACTTAGCTTTGCCTCACTGCCCTCACTTCCTCTTTCTCTCCTGTCTGGTTATTATTATTATGGTTATTATTAGGAGCAAATAAGGGCATTTTTGTAGCCCTTCGCTCTTGTATTTGTAAGGAAGGAGACCAGGCAGAGTGTAATTATCTGACATTCTACAGCCTTTGATCAAATATTTGATTAATATCCATGATAATATATTACATAAATGACCATATTCCTATTACTAGGGCTGGGACGATTCACCTATCTCCCGATTCAATGCTATCACGATACCTCGGTGCCAATTCGATAGGTATTTTAATTTTTAAGTATTGCGATTCTACAAGTATTGTGAGTCGATATTGCGATTTATTTTGATTTTTGTTAACTTTTTTGACACCGGACCATGGGAAAAAGTTTAATCATACACTTCAAGAGACTTTTACTGTGGAAAATATCTAAATTAATACAGTAAAAATGTTTGATTTTCAGCATGTATGTGGTCAGAGATGTCCTGAAGTCAAATATATCAGTTATTGTCAGGAATTGTTTATTACATTTTTTATAGCAACCCAAAAATCAAAGAATAATAAAAAAAATAATAGTATTTTCTCTTTAATTTATAAGGGACATGTAATGTTTTATACTTCTGCTGAATATAATCCAATCCATCTTATTTCCATATATGTATTTTGTATATACAGTTCCCTTTGTTAACACCTTATTTTGAAAACCGGACATAGTCACACATGTATACTTCCTCTAACTTCTCCAAGGTCATCTCTAGATCTCCAGTCAGCTCCGTTCTCTTTATACATCTATGGTCAGCTCCATCAGGGCCGTTTGAATACATTTAACATAATCGTCAGTATATGGGTGCTCTACAGTTTTTGACCACGGAGATGAGAGTGACGGCCGGCTTGACCACACGTTACCGCAATATGATAACGTTTCCTGCCCATGACAGAGTTAGCATGCAGCATTAGCCGTGATGTCTAGCTCTGCTTTTCCTGCAAAGTGTGAAACCCAAAGTGTTTCCATACTTTACTGGATGTCTAGTGTTTACCACTTTGGATTTAAAATGGGAGGGTGAAGGTCGTATCCATGCAGACCCTCCGTTGTTTTCTACTTTCTCGTTTCGGCTCGCTGTGGTTTGTTTTGGTTGACTGATACGGAACGGATATGACGTCACGTTACTCAGACTACAACAATAAAAGTGGTAACTTCCTTCTACTTCTTCTCGATTTATTTTTTCCCACCCCTACCTATTACCTCTTGTAGGAAGTGTTTTTTGTTTTCGACCTGTGTCACACAGTGAAACCTTGGAAACTTTTTCTTACAATAGTGACAATTAAACAATACACCATTTTACGATCAAGTCTGAATTTAGTGAAACATTCCAGTTAAATTCATACTGTTTTCGTCCCACAGTCTGATGTTCTGGACTGACTGGGGAGACAGGGCGCCCGGTGTTTACCGCAGCTACATGGATGGAACCAATGTGTCCCGCGTCGTGTCAGAGGGCGTCCGCTGGCCCAACGGGATCACAGCTGACGACCACTGGCTGTACTGGACCGAAGCCTACAGCGACCGCATCGAGAGAGCCGACTTCAACGGGGGCCAGAGGAGCGTTCTCATGCGGGGGCTGCCCCACCCGTATGCCATCGCTGTCTTCAAGGTGAGACTTTATATACAACCAGGGTCTGAAATGAACTTTTTCCACTGCCTGCCACTGTGACAGGCAAGAATTTTTTTTGTCTGCACTCAGAAATTGTATCTGCCCCTTTGAAAGCTATGTGCTAATTGAAGGAATAACATTTTAGATCTGAAGTCATTCAATGTTTGATATATTTTACACAAAAAACATTATATACACCTGGTAAATTACAGAGTTGGAATTACTCTGTAGCTTCTGGGGAGCCCTTTTTTGGGGGGTGGGAGGGTACTGTCAACAGTACTATACTGTACTTTGTTATTGTCATCTATACTGGTTATTTGCATAGAAATACACAATTCAAATGATTATGATTATATAAATATTTGCTTTGGTTTAAAAAAAATCTTGGCAAACTGTTAGAATGTTAAACAGGGCATAATTCCCTCTGTAATATCTATTTTATATTGCTGTGAAAACATCTCCTTCAAACAACTGGATTTATTCAAGTTTTTCGCCATAAAAAATAATCTCACACCTCACAATAACGTTGTAATTTACCTTAGCCCAATAGTCATTTTTACTGAGCATAGCTTGAGCGCCTCATAATTGTAACTCAATGGCACCTCCGTTAACGTTAATAGCTCCGTTATTTAGCCAAGCAGGACTGTGCTGCCCACCGGCTGCTAACAGGTAACATTACTAACACTCATCCTGTTGATTTCAACACAGACTTGTTGTTCACAGTGTGGCATTATCAGGGAAAAAATCGTGTGCATCCCCTCAGATTTAGCAGATGTAACGCCATGCTTTTGAGCGATTTTTTTCTCTCCACTGTGGCTCTGGTCCCAAAGAAACTGAAACATGAAACAGCGTGTGTATGTGTCATTGTGCACGTGGAACAGTCGGAAAGCATCAATAAGAGGAGTCGGTAGTCACAGAGGTATGAGATGCCAAGGAATCAGACAACTAGGAACACCTTTTTAACGGGAACCGGTTCTCTATTCCCATCTCTAGCATTTTTCCTGTCTGCCAAATTGGCAGAAGGCCTGACGATTTTACCCCACACTGTCAACAATTTACCCACATTTGGCTGTTGGCGGGTGCTAATTTCAGACCCTATATACAACAGATGTACAATCTAAAAAAGAAAAAACACCTTCTTCAGACTTTTTTCCAGTCTTAGTGTCAGGAAAGTGTTGAAGATGTAAGTCCTCACTAAGAATAAGTTTTCATAAGTTTGTGTTGGATGCTGTTTTCAGAATGACCTGTACTGGGATGACTGGTCCAGAATGGGGATCTTCAAAGCTCCAAAAGCTGGTTCACAGAGCAATGAGCTGATTGTTGGCAGACTAACCGGAGTTATGGACCTCAAGATCTTCTACAAGGGGAAGAACAGAGGTGAGGAACAGAGAGTGGAGTCATGTCCAGAAAGTTTTGAAAGCTTCGCAGAAATGGCGAGAGGTGAATCAATGACATATTATTTGAAGCAACTGGGTCTTTTTCAGACTTTAACAACACACACCGACACACACAAGACTGAACGTGATTGACAGGTATCGTGTTGATTAACATTAGCAACATTAGCCAGCTAAAACCACAATATCACTCTATATTTCACATGCTTGTCAGTAATGTTAGCTGACCAGACGAAGGCCTGGCCGATGTTGATCCTAGTGTTAACTTTTCCTTTTCCTGCTGACTTTGGTCAGAAGGAACGGGGGAGACACCGTAGTTTTGGTCTCCTGAGCCGGAGTCGATAACGTCCCTCGCTCCGGAGTCAACCCCTGTCTCCGGAGTTAACTCAGCAGCAGGGAAACAAGACGCGGGAAACCTCTGTTGGTCTTGAGGAGGCTGCAGCATTTATTTCTATCCAAACTGCAACTTCCACTGAACATTCACTGATATTCTTAAAGCTAAACTAACTCTCTTCTGCTCTGCTATTCTCCCACAACACTAGTTTTCCTCCGACGTCGGTCACATTCCTGTTTTGCATGACGAGCTTCACCAGATATAACTTTGTTTTTTTGTGCTTCTGTGGAGTTTGCGTTGGAGTCTGAATTGTGGTGGAGGCCGGTCGTTTGTTGGCGTTAGCAGACTCCATTTCTAACCGAACGTTAGCTACATCTAAGGCACTCGCGAGCGCGCATGACGTCACATCCGTTGGATTTTCCCGGAAAAACGGGCCCGGGTTCTTCACATTAAAAGCAGTCAACAGGCTGATAGAGGAAACCCAGGAAGTCACGAAAGGGTCTAATTTTTTAGGGTAGGTTACAACCTGTTCACACATTGGCATTCAAAAAGAAGTTACATACAGTTAAAGCAAATAGTAGATAACAGGATACATACACAGAGATAGCGAATTGCTGCTTGGAGAGTTTCAAAACTGATTTAAACAACCCTGTGTTAGTGCTCAAACTGATGTCTGGATCTCTTGTCCACCAGGCCACAATGCCTGCGCCGACCAGCCGTGCAGCCTGCTGTGTCTGCCTCAGCCCGGCCACCGACACACCTGTGTCTGCCCAGACGGTGCCCCGACTATAACCATGCCCAACGGAGAAGTGCAGTGCCAGTGTCCCACGGGCTACCTGCTCCAAAACAACACCTGCGTCAAGACTGGTGAGACGAAAGCGCATACTGCAGAATCATTAATGATATTTGGCTGTAAGATATACAATCTTGCGTCCGTTGGAAATGAGGCCTCACTTTCATGGAGGGCTTACTGATTTGTTAGTGGTTGCATGTGATCCTTTCTTTTTCCTCCAATCAGAGCACAGCTGTTTGCCCAACCAGTACCGCTGCTCTAACGGCCGCTGCATCAGCAGCATCTGGAAGTGTGACAGCGACAACGACTGCGGAGACATGAGTGATGAGCAGGAGTGTCGTAAGTATTCAGCCACATCGCTTTTCTCGTTATGTAGATAAAAGCAAAATACCTTTTCTGCATAAAGAGCTAAACATATTTATTTTTTCCACTTTTAGCCACTACGACCTGTGACCCGTCCAACCAGTTCCGCTGCATGGCCTCAGGTTCCTGCATCCCCCTGGCCTTCAAGTGTGACCATGAAGACGACTGTGGAGACAACAGTGATGAGGAGCACTGTGGTAAGATGTGTTTTTTTCACATTGTACAGATGAAAATGAGCAACAAAATGAAGAGAAAAGGTATACATATATAGCATTATAAAATATGGAAGCCCTGAGAGGCAAGTGAGAAAAAAACAATCTGGTAATCCATTTTCTAAGTCTGATCTAAATTGTTTTCTCACCTGTTAATATATATAAATATATATATTAGGGCTGTCAAAGTTAACGCCATAATAATGCGTTAACACAAATCTGTTTTAACGCCACTAATTCTTTAACGCATTAACACAACTTGTGATTTTTATGCTGTAGCGGGCCCTTTTTTGACCTCTGACCTCCAAGATATGTGAATGAAAATGGGTTCTATGGGTACCCACGAGTCTCCCCTTTGCAGACATGCCCACTTTATGATAATCACATGCAATTTGGGGCAAGTCATAGTCAAGTCAGCACACTGACACACTGACAGCTGTTGTTGCCTGTTGGGCTGCAGTTGCCATGTTATGATTTGAGCATGTTTTTTTTGCTAAATGCAGTACCTGTGAGGGTTTCTGGACAATATTTATCATTGTTTTGTGTTTTTAATTGATTTCCATTAATAAATATATACATACATTTTCATAAAGCAGCATATTTGCCCACTCCCATGTTGATAAGACTATTAAATACTGGACAAATCTCCCTTTATGGTACATTTTGAACAGATTAAAAAAAAAAAAAAGTGTGATTAATTTGTGATTAACTATGGACAATCATGCAATTAATCCTGATTAAATATTTAATCTTGCCTGCCGTGTAGCCGCTGACAGGCTACACTTCCTCCCAGTTGCCAGGGCGGGAGCAGTTTGGGCTAGACATGTGTCACATGCATCATCTTCTTATTTTAGTACACCTCTGAACAACTGGAGACGGGAACTTCCAGAATGCCTTTTTCCATAGAGCCCTGTGTATAATGGTTTCATTCTCTCAAAACATCTAAACTGCAGACAGCATAAGCGCACAATGCACATGTTTTTTGGTTTCGCTGCACCACAGATGGAAATGGAAATGCATAGTTTTTGCAAGTACTAACTGTATTGTTGATGCATTTCTCAGAGTCTCACCAGTGTGGCCCAGGAGAGTTCACATGTGCCCGAGGTGTTTGTATCCGTGAGGCATGGCGCTGTGATGGAGACAATGACTGCAGAGACTGGTCGGATGAGGCCAACTGCACAGGTGAGGACTGTGTTATTGACTACATGATACATCATTAAAAAAAAACATTGGAATAATGCTTCTTTGGGGTACAACACATGCGCAGTAAAATCTGGTTCTGAACTCGCCGAAATTGAGCCAATCGCAATGCATGACCGCAGCTTCAGTTACACTGCGCATGTGTCATACCCCATACCCAAAGACCCGTGTCCGCCTGTGTCCCAGCCTCCTTCAATAGGCCTTGGCAAGATACAGGAAGTTGCCTCGGGTCTTGACCTGAAGAGTTGTAGCATTTATTCACCGACAAATAAACTGTGCACACACTGCTACAGCTACGTTCACAGCTATAACGCCACCGACAACCCCACACTCACCACCACCACCACACACACACACGGTCTGTCGGACTCTCGCTAACGTTACGCCGCGCTGACAGACCGTATGTGACAACTGACAACCTCGCAGCTACAGTAAACTAAATGGTGCGGTGGAGACTTCATGGGAAAGTGGCTGCATGTGTCCTTGACAATACACGCAGCACCGTGGCTGCTAACTGTCCCTGACAGGTGAACTTGGGACTCAGTTGTCTGTTTTGCACATACACTGCAACACCGCTGCATGCAACACACTAATCTTGTCGGTTAACGGTCAATAATCGGTTAACGAGGGTTGGTGATCGGTTTAAAAAAAATTCCAAATTAGCATCTCTAGTGCAAAACCGTGGTACCGCTAGCTGCCGTCTGACTTCCTTTGCTCCTAAAGTAGTGTTATTATGGTAAGGATGGCTTCTGAGCGAGGCGAACGGCTTCACCACGGATTTGCACTCGGCGGCTCACGTTACCACAGTCTTGGAAAAGGAGGAGTGAGTGGAGGGGTACTCAGCTGGTTTCAATCTGCAACCACACCACTAGATGCTGCAAAATCCTACACACTGTGCCTTTAAATGCCACTGCCCTGTATATATTTGCAATGATGAATATTTATTAAGACTTTACATTAATACATAATCAAGGTGTGTGTTGCAGTTAGAATCATAACATTTCAGATTAAAGTGTATTAATGTGGTCATCTGTGAAGCACCTTTCTGTCTTCCCAGCGTCTCCAAGCCTTTAATCTCTCCCTGTTTGTCCTCAGTGGGCCACCATACATGTGAGGCTAGTAGCTTCCAGTGTCACACGGGTCACTGTATACCACAGCGCTGGATGTGTGACGGTGATGACGACTGCCAGGACGACTCAGACGAAGACCCGCGATATTGCAGTAAGTTGAGTCACACACACATACTGAACAGTGTCACTGTGTCACACTTTACTAGCCACATACTTAAAAATGTGATTGTTGTGCTGTTAATTAAAATCCATCAGTATGGACTGACAGCATATATCTGTAGAGCTCATCATGTCATTTTAGAATAAACTAACCATTTAACTTGCCTTATTGTTGAACCCTGGATATGAATGCAGGTTTGAAAGGCTTCACTTGGCCTTGTATCAATATTGGACACGGTGGTGTGCACGCTGTTATCATCATTCTTTTACATCAACGGTGGTGATTTCACAAACGTGGGTTAACAAGAAAATAAAAAAAAGAATAGGTCTGTCGGTACTTAACCTAATCAAAAAATATGCAGACACTATGGAGCCACAGAATGGACTGCCAGTATTATGGGTTGTTGGCCATAATAAGGCTGTGGAATGGCCAGTTATATAGTGAATAATCATCTCTGAGTATCACCTTTTGAAAGCTTCAGTCAACAACGGTTTTATTAGCCATCAAAAAGCTGCATTTTTCACGCCTCGTCGCACGCATGAAGACATAGACCCACACACTGAATAACAATACTGCACACTGTAGCAGTCATGAACCGCTACAGCTAAGGAACAGTCATGAAAGCACTGGTTCTCTGTCAGCAATGATATCATATTTTATTGACATTATAACATCTGTGTGTTTCCAGAGGGAACTCGCTGTAACGGCTTCCTCTGCTCCAACAACACCTGCCTTCGAGCCTGGGCACACTGCAACGGCATCGAGGAGTGTTCGGATGGAGCTGACGAGCACAACTGTGGTGAGTGATCCCATTTGTTTAGCAGAATGCACAGTAGTCATCATAATCTAAATGAATTATGCTAATCTGGTTATGGTATTGAATATTAGCCCCAAAAAACAACTTTCAGTCCAACACGATAGTTAAACAGAACATCAGTCTTTGCTTCTTTGGTACCACAAAGGTTGTGCATATGCAACACCTCTCATGTCAAAAAAATGTGTATGGAACATTTATCGGACACTAAAATACGCGGCAAAGCCTGTAGTTTAATTATAAAGTTGGAAAAAGTCATAGTGTGTTGTTGAGTCATTTTGCATGTTGGTTTCTGTCTTTCACCCACAGACCCGCTGTGTACCCGCTACATGGAGTTTGTATGCAAGAACCGAGCCCAGTGTCTGTTTCCGTCCCTGGTTTGTGACGGGCTCAAACACTGCGAAGACGGATCTGACGAGGACGCCGACTATGCTGGATGTGGTGTGTGTCTTATCCTTTAATAATCCCTACCTGTAACACTTTACGATTCTTAAAACACTACAGAAAGAAATATTTCTATAAGCAGGTCCGCACAGAAGTGTGACGTCATGTGTTTTTGGCAAAAGGGCGTTGGGCATGTATCTAAGTGCATATTCTTCCCATGATTCATTACCTTAAAGTGATGGACAGGATCAAAATCGGCAGTATTTCGAAAACCCGGAGTAGTTTTGTGTTTCAGCCGAGCGTGATTGTTCGGATCTGTTCACACAGCAACAATCTGTAACAACTGCTCTGTCCGTCACTTCTTTTCTTGGGTGCAAAAGTAGTTCTGTAGTATCAGTTTGTCTGATCTCCTACAGTATCTGTCATTCGTTCTGTTCCTCTGTTAAACTTAATGCTACTGGATTCTAATATGAACCATAACTTAAAGGTGCAATGTGTACGATCTGGCAACATGCTCCAAATAAAATAGGGGTCAGCATTATCTCCCCTACTACTGGGTCCATACAATCTAAATTCACAGTCATCAGTTTAAAAAAAAAAAAAAGAAGCCAACTACTAACTAACTAACAGCAGGGCAAGAATACGCAAAATTCGACCAAACTGCTGAAACTCTGATTCACGGTCAAAATAACACTATCTTACAACACAATACATAGACGTCTTTAACATCACATCAAAACTGGTACTACTTCATTTTTTGAATAGTTTAAACTAAAATTCTGGCCAAATCTTACACATTGCACCTTTAAACTTTGCCAAAACAAAAGTCATGTAGTTAATGACCTGTGTTTATGATACAGGGAAAAAATGGAAACACATTTTCACTACTGTTGTACAAAAGCTCATCAACTGTTTTTTTTTTTCTTAAAACCCCTTTGCATTCCTACATTTCCATCCAACATTGTCTCATTTTTAATTTGCTTCATACCCTCAATGTTATGTAATATCTACATATTCATTTTTTTTCTGTCTCGCTTTGTGGAAACAAACTCATTTGTGTTTAACCTACTAATGTACCTGTGTGTTCTCAGGTACAGCCACGCCGTCTGAGTTCGGCAAAGTGTGTGATGCCTACACCTTCCAGTGTTCCAACGGAGTGTGTGTGAGCCTGGAGTGGAAGTGTGACGGCATGGACGACTGTGGGGATTACTCTGATGAAGCCAACTGTGGTGAGGAGGAAGAGTTTATGCAGATATAAACAGGAACACACACACACACACACACACACACACACACACACACACACACACACAGCACAACTAGTGTTTATTATTAAACCATGTGGGATTCACTGTATACACATATGGAATAGATAACAATACAACAGATTCACAGTACGGTGATGCTGAAGCAACGGTATCAGATGCTAACTTTTGCTCTGTGTTGCAGCTGCGCCCACTGAGGTCCCGGGCTGCTCCAGATATTTCCAGTATGAGTGTAAAAATGGACGCTGTATTCCAACGTGGTGGAAGTGTGATGGAGAGAACGACTGCGGGGACTGGTCTGATGAGGCCCAGTGTACAGGTACACAGTTAGGCTGTGATAAGGCTACTTGGTTGTTAAAAGCAACAGAACACTTACGTTGACGTGTTATCATAAGTGGCATTAAACCTTATTAATTAACAGTGACAAACTCCCTCATGTGATCTGCTACAACACACCATTTAAACACAATGTCCCTGGACTGATCTTGTTTTAAAGGCCTCAATTAAAGGGATACACCTGGACACATTTCTACCGCTGCACGGTATATACCGTCATATCGCCCAACCCATATGCATATTTATATTGTTTATATATTTCACTTTTGACCGCAGAGGGCCAACCCTACAAACACAAAAGTCTCTCACTGAGTGACTGACTGAAGTTACAGGATTGGTCGGCCGTGTGTTGAAGTTTCCTCATTGGCTGTTTCTTCTTTCAAAATGAAAAGGCGGGAACGAGGCACTAGGCACCTGATTGGACGAACGCAAAGAGTATCAATATAATTTGCATCGTGGGCTGCTGCTCCCAGCTTTCAAATCGGAAGCAACATGGCGGCTCCTTTAGAAACTTTCTTTTCTTATGTCATGAAAATAGTTCACCGAAATGTTTTTCTGAAAACATTTTATTCTGGAAATAAGCCATATAGTTGCTGAATCTATCTTTATTTTGGATCGAAAATGGTTAGTTTAAAAGTTTCTAGGGAGTTTCTAGAGGCGGCGAGCCGTGCTGGCAGGTGACTGGAGAAGGCAGCCTGTATGTGGCTGTAACCGCGGTGTCTCTTGGTCGAATTCATTTTTTGTAAGCAACACAGAATGCCTGAGCGCCTTGCTGAATTATATTCCATTATATTTAGAAATTTTCACCTGTTATCTGATTTGTTTTGTTTTCCTTTACATAAATAAGGACATTTCCACTATAAACTGGTGCATAAAAAAAATCACCAGAATGACATTGTAGACATGACCACTAACTGTTTGTGTAGCAATTTAGCCACAAATTCACAGACTGACCATACACACTCCAGACATATACTCGGGTTTTGACCGAGTCTTTGTTGATTTGTGTTTGATAGACCCTCTTGTGCATGCTTAGCTTTCTATGGTAATTCTTTTATGCTTGAATATCCCAAACCCAGTCATTAAACTTGAATCTCCACCCTTGCAGGAGGTGGTACTCCTCACACTGTAGCCCCTGGTCCCTCTTCTTGTGCCCCCAACCGCTTCCACTGTGGCTCCGGAGCTTGCATCATCAACACCTGGGTGTGTGACGGCTACGCCGACTGTCCTGATGGCAGCGATGAGCTGGGATGTCCCACAGGTAGTACCACCTTTATCTGTTCATCCGTTGAGTTTTTTTGTAGAGGAGGAGTAGTGGTTCATATCTTATATGCATGTTTGCATGTCATGTTCATATGTTGCCGTTTTTTTCGTTTTTTTTTTATAAATTGAATAAACCTAAATAAAATATAGTACAGTTAAACAGAAAAGAAGAATAACGAACCAATAAATAATACAAAGATTAACTTTGTATTTCCCAAACAGCAGCTAATGGCTCTGTGACGGTGGCTCCGGTCCCCACCCAGGCCGCGCCCTCCCCTACACGTTGCAATCGGGGTCAGTTCCTGTGTCGCCGACCCCCCCGCTGCATCCCAGACTGGCAGCGCTGTGACGGCCACCTCCACTGCCAGGACGGCTCTGATGAAGCCCACTGTCGTGAGTCCCCTGCATGCTGCACATCTGTGATACCATCACACACACACACACACACACACACACACACACAGAAACAGAATGAAAACCGAGAAGAAAATCTTGTGTGAGATGGTAAAATGTTTTGGATTTAACGGTGAACAGTGGATTCAAATTCAGAAGATAAATTAAAACTGTTGAATTTGAGAAACTGAACCTTCATTTACCTTAAAATCCACTAAGATATGTTTTGGTTTTGTTTGCTAAAAGGCCAAATTACTACAATGCTGAAAAGTTGAAAACCTTAACATGAGATCTGAGCAGCATATAATGTGCTATTGAATTTAGATCCCGTATTTTTTGCTCACACATTTAGATCCTGATGAAACAAGAGGTACATTATTGAGCACATCCAATTTTCATTCATTGTAATTCTAATTTATCTAAAATGTTACGAGTACCGCACAGAAAACATGATACCGTACAGGTCTTAGACGAGCAATCTAAATAGTTTAATCCCTTTTCATCACTGCACACAGAAATAATGGCAGTGAGGCATATTTATGATTGAATAGTTTTATTTCGGTCATACATCAAAAAGAATAAAACTTTACAATCTGTGTGAATATAAACCAACACTGTATCCATTTCACACAACAACGGTCATATAATCAATGACCGAAAAAGGAATAGGCTGAACCCCAAGACTTATTTTTGCCCATCCTATACAATCCATAAAATATCCCAGCATATCAGCATTACACTCATCACTGAGCCTGTTCCATAATTTGACTTCCAAAACTGAGATTATAATGTCCTTCTCGTAATGATTTTTTTTTTTTTTTAATACTAACAGGAAGGCTTTTATTCCTAACTCGAAAAAGTATTTGTAATATCTTTACATGTACAATAGCCAAAGATTTTAAGATACCTGACTTTATGAATAATGGATTTGTAGTTTCACAGTAAGAAGCTTTATGTGTTATTCTAATAGCTCTTTTCTGGAGTTTCATTATAGGGTCTATATTTGTTTTATATTCATTTCCCCAAACACAATATGACATATATAGCATTATAAGTGAGCAATACAATATATACAAACACTACTTATTCAACAGATCCTTTGTTCTGTAAAGAATAGCGATGTATTTGGATAATTTCCGTTTGATGTATATTCTATATGTGGCTTCCAACAAAGTTTCTGATCTATAATCACTCTCAGGAATTTTGTTTGATAAACTCTTTCAATATCAACTGCATTTAGATTCAATTTTATTTCACAATTAACCCTGTCACCACCAAAACACCATAGATTTTGTTTTATTTTCATTTAGGGATAATGTATTAATATCAAACCATTTTTTTTTTACAGTGGACACAGGTTATCCAATAACAAGAACAGTAATATGTAAAGCCTTCCTCTCTCTCCAGCCACTCTTGGGACTCTGTTCTGCGTTAACGGGACTCGTTGTACTGACGGCGAAGCCTGTGTGCCGGACAGTGAGCGGTGTGATGGCTTCCTGGACTGCTCCGACCACAGCGACGAGGACAACTGCACCCGTAGGTCCCAAATACTCTCACCATGACCGACCAAGTGTGTTCAGATTACATACGAGTTGTTAGAATTGGATAGCTTGATAATATTAGCCTTTAAAAGAAGCTCACATGTGAACCACTCAATGTCCGGTCCATTGTAAATGCCAGTACGTCTACTTTAGTACTTTACTGTACTTGAAAGGGATAGTACAGAGATTTTTTGAAGTGGGGTTGTATGAGGTACTACTACTACGTACTTCCTACAGTAGATGGCAGTCTCCACGCCCCCAGTTTGGAGAAACAGACAGCAGTAACCAGCACAGGAGCAAAGCAAAATGTATTTTAGACACCTTAAAGAAAGCAGTGCAATGCTGCCACTTTCTGACTGTCTGTGTTTATTTCAGGCTTTGTGTTAAAATTCAACTGAGCCGTTCCAAATATTATAATCCATAAGGAATCTCTCCCTCTTTCTTCCAGTGGACACCCTGGCCTATAAAGTCCAGAACCTCCAGTGGACACCAGACTTCTTGGGTGCCATCACCCTGACATGGTCTCGCCCCAAAAACCTTCCTCTGGACTCCTGTTACTTCCTCGTATACTACAGGTGAGCATTAGTAACCTGCAACCTTAACGCCAGCTGAATGTTGTTGGAGTCTTGTTTTGTCATGTCATGTCTACTGTAGTCGATATGATTATTGTCCTTAACCTCTTTTACCCGACGAACCCGGTACCGGGTTGCTAAAAGACGAGACCTTAACGCTACTAAAACAACACTCCAAGTGTATTTTGTCCAAACACTGTTTGTTGGGCAATGATTTCAATATTGTAGTAACAAAATCAACGCACAAGAAATAGCATTTTGACTTTATAATATTTTTGGCTGTTTTTATATTGAATGTACCGATTTGACTTTGGATTCTTTTTTTGTTATCTTATTTACATTGCTATTGATCTCATTTGTTATTATCTAAGTTTTACATGATCATATTTCATTATTATAATAAAACTACCCTGTTTGTGTGAGCAAAAATTATACAATTTAGTTGTTTTTTTATTCATTTTATACTGTTGCACAATGGTAGAAGGTGATGATGCACAGGGTAAATGTCATGGCCAAAGGCTCCATTGTGGGCACATAGCCTCCTGTAGTGGTTATCAGCAGTATTTTATAGCCAGATTCCCTTTCAAGAGGTAGAAAACCCATTTTGGCAGACTTTGGGTAGTCTGCCTGGTCCTATCCTTACTAAAAACCTTTGTAGAATCTATATGTGCTTTGTGTTATTTATATCTGCTTTGGCACAGTTGTAGTCAAGGAGTTGCTGAATGAGTTCAGTGGCATCTCTGTGCATGGCATCATTGCTATAATGGTGTTATCCACTGTCTAATCTAGAAAACACTTTAGGCGAGGATAAAAATTTAATTTTTTCTTTGGTTCATCACAATTTCCTCATGCATAGTAACAGTCACAATGTTACTGACACTGGAGATGAATTTTCTGAGGTCTTACCTATCCATAGAGACCAAGATCATGCATATACACCTGGTAGTTGTGGAGCTATTCTTGATTTATTTTGGGTATGTCTGTCTACGCGAAACACACCTTCCAGCACCCTAAGGCTTAAGAGGTTAAAATTGTTGTTGCTATTCCACACTGCCGAGAGTGTGTCACTGTCTTGTGTTTTTATCCTCAGACTCGTGGGCACCCAGCAGTGGACCATTATGGACACTCACAGCAACAAGACCAGCTACAAACTGACCGTGCTGAAACCAGACACCACCTACCACGTCAAGGTGCTCACTCAGTGTCTCAGCAAGCTGCATAAGACCAACGAGGTGATCACAGTCAGGACACCAGAGGGCTGTGAGTATCATATGATCGATTTACGGAGTACTGTGCACTTCCATACTAACATAGCACTGTGGGCGACTTTAAAAACGTTTCAGAATGTGTTTGCTATTGTCACTGACCAGTTAAACTATTAGTTGTGCCTCATTTAAAAAACACATGAAGTTTTTATTCCATCCCATCTTTTCATTTTGGATGATGGATGAATGTGTGTTTGTGTCCTGCAGTGCCCGACCCACCCAGGAACCTGCAGCTGTCTTGTGATAACGGTGAGGATGGGAAGGTGGAAGTTTCCTGGAGCCCTCCTGACAAAGGACACGGCCTCATCAGAGAGTACATTGTGAGTCCTCTTCACCTGCATTAAACTCATTCATATGTTAATTTTTAGTCAGTATGATTACCAAAACAAACAAGACCATTAGTGAGGAGACTCCACCAACTGTATTTAAATTGATTGGCCTCCTGGTTGCTTTTGTGGTGGGATAGACTGAGCTTTCACACTTTCTTTTGTGCCTTTACCTTAACATACCTTAACCCCCTGAGACCCACAATAGACCCGTTTTTGTGTTTATATAGGGGGGCACAGGGGGTCTTTAGGAGGAGATAGCAGGTCAACAGTAGATGTCACATAGAAGTGGTGTACATCATCTGAAAGCTGGGAACCTGAAGATTAATTTGAGATGCAGCAGTGTGTCAAATTGTTCTAGTCATAAATCAGAAATAAACAGGAATTAATCAATTAATTAATTAAAAATAAATAATAAAAAGTTTATAAGGGCTTAAAACATAATGATCAAAGTATATGATGGTCATCCCCATGCTCTATTATGTCTCATAAGTTGTTGCAGCATTTTTTGAGTTGATACCATTTGTTACACAGATTTGGTGCTAAATGTAACCATTTTTTTACCACTCAAGATCCATAAAAATGGTCAATAATCCCTCCAAAATACCACATTAAGACACCAAGACCTTGAGGAACACCATAGAAAAAGCCATGCTGTGATTTGGTATCAAAACCTTTTGACATTTTGAGATTTCTGCATTGGATGGCGAGCACTTCTGTTCTGGAAACTGCACAGAAACCTTGTTATTGTCAATCTACCTAGGAAAGCCATCCATCCTCTGAATGCTCTAGGTCTCTAGTTTGTGGCTGTAAAGTTTCATGAGGCTGTAATTATCCTAGATTATCATAAAGTGGGCATGTCTTTGAAGGGGAGACTCGTGTGTACTCATAGAACCCATTTTCATTCACATATCTTGAGGTCAGAGGTCAAGGGACCCCTTTTGAAAGTTTTTCCTCGCCAAAATTTAGCCAATGGATTCCTCTGTTTTTTTCTAGTTTCATGTGATACCAGTATCTTCACTCTAGCTCTAAAACTGAACCTGTTCTCAATATTTGTGTGTGTGATTGCTGTCAGGTTGAGTACAGTGAGCAAAGTGCTCTTGATTGGATGTCGCAGAGAAGCACCACAACCAAAACTGAGGTGAAGGAGCTGCAGCCAGACACTATGTACAGCTTCAGGGTAAGAGACACACTCATGCACATCCACTATGATAATATGGTGGAGAGAAAAAAAAGGTTAGAGAATGGTGTTTTCCACTATTAATAATGTTGTGATAATATTAAGTACAGTATGTTTAAATGTTGGCGTTGCTGTGATGACGCAGGTTGCAGCAGTGACCAGTCGAGGCGTGGGCAACTGGACCGAGGTTAAAGCCATCACCCCGAAGAAAGGTAAGTTGTTCCTCCCAACGGTGCTACACGCACTCTGGTTTGAAAACCTTTCCATCACTTCCACCTACTGGTGTCTACGGGTATTGCAGGTTGTGCAGATGTTCGAAATTACACCAGAGATTGTAAATTCACTTGTAATGTGAATGCTGCAAATGGAACTGTTTGCCATCTCCTGCCTCTGCCTCCGCCTGTTCTCAAGGGAGTGCAGATGTTTGTCCCAGTCATCAGAAATAGCCTGACCACATAACTTGAAAACCACTTGCCACTTCCTTGTAGGAACCACCAACCACGTTTAAAGGGCGGGTCCATTATTTGATTTGATTTTATTTGGGTTTTTTTACATCGGTCTGGAGCTTCCCAGCGGTGTTTCTTATGTATTCAAATCCGAACATTCAAATTTTGGTCAATGTACTTATGTTTTAACATCAAAATGCTATTTTCCCTTCAAGCTCTTCTAAAAACGTTTTCACACATAAGATAGGCTCCCTTCCACAGCCGCTTTACCTCGCCGTCAGACAGCTCTTTCCAACGGGGAACTGAAGCCGTTATATCGCTCTCTTCAAAGCCACACGATTTCATTCACAAAAACAATAATTTTATCTCACAGAACGCGGGAGTATACATACACCCCCACTTAAAAATCCGGACTAACTCTACAGCCGGGGCGGCTGTAGCTCAGGGGTAACAGCTGAGTGGCCGTTTCCATTTGAAAAAATAAATAAACTGAAAACGACGCAGATACACTTCCACTGTAGTACTTTAAAACTATAAGCAATAAACATTTAAGCCTAGGTTCTCAGTAGCAGGAAGTTGCATTTATAAATTATCAAAATAAAGCTAATAATTACAGTTTCCAGGTAATTTCAATATAATGTACAAGATGAATCCATCAGTTCAGCAACACGGTCGTGCCATACTCATCCCTCTGTTGCTCTTTAACATAAATACTGTTTTCATTCATTCAGATTCTACTTTGTTTTTCACAACGTTAAAAACAAACGTCGAGCTTTTCATTTGAAACACATAGAGGAAGTGCTGGGTTTTCATTAGCAGCAAAATTAAATCAAATTCAAATGTCTCGAGGAAATAAAGGAGCCATCATTTAGACTGAAGATGCAACCAAATCACACACACATTTCCTTGTCAGCCATCTGAAATAAAAAAATAAATAAACAGATAATATCCATTTCCTGCTCTTCCTGTGCTGCAGCTCTGCCTCCACCCTCTGTGATCGCTGACAGCATCACCGCCGACTCCATGAGCCTTTCATTCAGCTTCAACTCCCAGTACGAGGTAAGAGCTTCTCTCTTCAGTTTGTTATCTCCAAAGCTTGTGTTCTGTCTGTGTCAGTGTAAGTGTGACTGATGGAACTTTTTACTGTTTTCTTTAAGGTGAAAAAGTACATAGTGATTCTGTCCTGGCAGTTTGACACTCACGTCAAGGAGAGCAGGAACTACACAGTCACAGAGCGGATCCTTAAAGGTACCGTTGTGTGTGTGTACGAGTCTTTATCTTTGTTATTTATCTGAAATTGTCAATGCTCACTTACATTTTCATGTTTCCAGCCACAAACCTGACAGCAGGGACGGTGTATGAGGTGGCTGTGTGGGCTAACACCAGTATAGGAGACAGTCCCACCGCCCTGTCCCATCATCAGACCGCCGGCGTCCAGCCAGAACGGCCCCTCCTCAAAGCCCGGGCCCTCAACCAGACAGCTGTGGACTGCAGCTGGTCCATCAGCAAACCACCTGCTCAGGTACAACAGATAGCGGATTCAGACCTGATATAAATAGCAACCCAGTTGCACCTAGTAAACAAATCAATCAATATGTCACGATGCATGCAACAATAGATCTGCAAAAAGAGGTTAGACGGCCACAGGACCAAAACACCACAAAACGACCTCTTTGCTTCTTACAACACAAACATAAAAATGATATTTCATCATTCCGCTTATGCATCTTTAAAGCAAATTCGTTTTTAACGCCACTACCTTCTTAACGCATTAACACAACTTGTGATTTTTAGGTTGTAGCAGGCTCAGTTTTATAAGTAGGGTGAATGTATAGTAAAGTATGAAACTAGAAAACCTAAGAAATCCATTGGTCCACGATGTCGTACTAGCTTGTGGCGAAGGAGGCTAAATAACGCTCCAAACTTACGCTAAATTTTGGAGAGAAAAACTGGCATGTCCATTTTTGAAGGGGTCCCTTGCATTCTTCCTAAAATCCACAACCATCTCCACTGTCTTTAGAGAATTGAGCTCTAAGTTGTTCTGTCCGCACAAGGTCACCAGATGGTGGATCTCCCACCTGTAGGCGGACTCATCCCACTAGAGATGACAGATGTTGGTGTACAGGGAGAGGAGCAGAGGGGAAAGGATGCAGCCTTGAGGGGATAATTAACAGAATGATTAACTGAATGAAAAAGAAACATAATAGCACCACACAAAATCTTTTCTCTGGCTTTTTTGTGTGCAGAACATTTTTAACTCTCCAGGCCTTTAAAAAGATACTAAAATCAAACCACCTGAAAAAGGAAAATCAGCCTTTGGTTAAACAGTTCACAACTGATAGACAACCTTAAGCGTGGCGCGGCTGTGGAACCTTTTGTTTTTTATTTCGGCGTCCATGTTAACATGGCATGACATAGCTGCGTCTCTTCTAGAGATTCGAGGTCTCGCCTATTTTTACCACGAGCTGCGTGCGGTTCACAGCAACAACAGACAGTAAAAATGACCTTTTGACAGTATATTGACATCACACCAGCTACATTACTACAGTTTTAATGTCTAGATATCTGTAGAATATGTCACAGACATGATATAAGGAAAGGGATTTATTTTTAAATCAACACTTCCTGCTTCAGTTTCAAAATAAAAGCCATCAAGCGTTTTTTTCTGTGGACAGAATTCCTTCATTTGTCAACACAAGGCTTTTATTCTGAAATATTTACAGGACAGTGTTGTAGAAAATGCAGTGACTTGCACGGCTCCATTAATGAATATAGTACCGGGTTTTAATTGTGGATTATTACTATTATTTATAAATGAGCACACACTTCTTAACCTTTTTCTGTCTTAAATAAATATAAATGATGTTTATAATGAAATGAAATGGCCATTATGGAAGGCAAACTCTATGTAGAAAGAAAGGGCTGACAGCAGCAGCAGAAACGCTGTCGGTGTGGACACCACACGCGTGAGACACGCAGTAGTTCAGCGAGGCAGCCGCCGCACGCTGCTCATGCGTGCAGCATGTCCCCGCCGTTAGAATGGATTGCAAGTAGACGTTGCTTTATTTCAAGAGGTTATACGCCTGAAAGGTTTGGAACCACTGCTCTACAGGAATTCTTCCACATAAAGTAGAACCAAAAATGGTTCACATGTTCCGCATGTGGAAATGAAACTTTGATGTGGTTTTATCAAGGACAACTCACTCACCAAAGAACCGTTTACTAAACCACTTTACTGAGAATACTCTTTCACTTTGTTTTATTTGTGGTGTGTGTGTGTGTTTGTGTGTAGGTTTATGGTGTGTTTTACGCCACCTCCTTCCTGGACCTGTACCGCAGTCCTCATCTGGTCTGCACCACTTCTCTCAGCCTGACAGTCACAGTAGACAGTGATGAACAGTATCTCTTCCTGGTGAGTCTTCTCAACATCCTACCAACTTCCTCTAAGCTCTTTACCAACTATTCCATATAACTGAATACTCAGTTTTGTGCAATAAAGCTCAAATCCAATGTTAATTCAGGAGAGATGTGACACTACTCACATTTTTCAGGCAATCCCTGAAAGAAATGTTTACACACTTGAAAAGTTAGTGTTGGCTAACGGAGCAGGGAGGAATTTAGCAGTAAAGTTGTCAAGTGGTAGTAAATACACAGTATGTTTTCGTGAAGTGAAGTAGGCATATTTCAGCAAAAAATGTGCTAATAAAAAGATTGTATAATCAACATAAATCATTTAATCCATAAAACGTCAGTTCCCACAGCTCAAGTGACCTTTTAAAAATGCTTGATATTTAATGTTTAATGTTATGTTAGGAGTGAAAGTTGATATCATATTTGTCAATAATGGCTGGGTTATATCTATATCTATATATATTTATATATATATAAATATATATACATATATATATATTTATATATATATACAGTATATACTGTATATTGTAATGTTTTAATGTCCATCACTTCCGTGACTTGATACAGAGGCATCGTGACATCATTTTTGTGGTCTGCCTTCAGGTGCGTGCTGTCTCTCCCTTCCTGGGTCCTCCCTCCGACTACGCTGTGGTTAAAATGATTCCCACCGAGAGGCTGCCACCCAGGAACCTCCATCGTGTGCGAGTAGACAAGTCACAGGCCACGCTGAAGTGGCAGCCACCCTACGACGCCCCAAACTCACCTCTGGTACGTACAACACTGTCTCATGTTACTGTGATGGTGATACGTGATGATAAGCAGGAATGGGATCAGGAACCCTCCTGGATCAGGATCTGATCTCCAAAAGCAAAAAATTCTGCATTCACATTCAGAATCTGTAGGCAACGGGACAAGATTTTGGTGCCGGAAGCATTCTGGTTTCTGACTGGGACAAAACACAAAGACCTGTGTTTTGTCCCAGTCAGATTAAAGCTGAACAAATATATTTAAAATGTAATGTAGACTACAGTCTAATACACAGACAGATTCCACCACTTTATCATCCATTAAGGAAATGTTAGTCTGGTAAACGATGAATTAATGGACTACACTGAATAAAACATCATGGTATTATTGACACAGTTCCCAACTCTGTCTTTTTTTTATCAGACAAATATGCACAGTCCGCGTATACATGCATTAATATCTCCACATCCACTGGATTAACATGGAGGCTCTGCCTTTTATTTACCTGTTGCCATGGTGAATCGTAATAGCTTTTTATGTTCAGGAAAACTTCATTTCCCACTTTAGGATTAGTCAACTCAGAGTTCAGTTTTAGGATCAGAGTTTGTTAAACAGAGCCTTGTCCACTCTCTGAACGTTTGTGTATCTGTAGACATATGCGATCCACGTGCGGGACGTGATCCGCAAGGACGAGCGTGACTACAAGTTGACCACCCAGAACAACACAGTGGAGTACGTGCTGAAAGGCCTGGAGCCCGGTGGACGATACAGCGTCTCTGTCCGCCTGCGCAACATGAGCAAGGAGGCCAGCTTTACTCTCAGCACAGGTACACTCGCAGCACTTACATGTAGAAGGATAAATGCTAATTCATATTATATATCTTTATTTATTTCATTTTTGAACTAACCATCATACAGTCTGGTATCGTGCATAACAAGTTACATGTTTTTCAGTGCTAAGATATTAAGCTCCCACTAAAAAGTATGACCAGTCACTTTCTGTAAGCTAAACATGTCTTTACAAAGAAATGCATTGCTTAAAGAAACATTCTCCCTCTGCTGCAGTTCCTCTTCAGGCTCCGGAAGCCCTGAAAATTTTGACGGAGAAAGACCACGTGTTCCTCTTCTGGAAGAGTTTGGCTGTCAGAGAGATGGGCTTCAATGAGAGCAGGGTGAGACACCAGTGACCAATATCTTGTTTTTTTTTTACCGTATAACTTTTTCTTCCATCCTACATAAAAGGTTTTCTTGTGTTCTACAACCCTCTTATTCCACCTTCTAACTTTGCATAGAGGGTTGGAGTACTGTACTTGTCTACGTATAAGACTTATATTTAATTGTATACTTCTAAAGATGAATTATCTTCTAACCCAGTCCAACAGTTGTAATTATTTGAAGTTCCATGGTTTTGGGCTATTAATACCCTACATAATAACATGTATATGCTGTTTACAGGGTTATGAAGTGCATGTGTATGACAGTGTGACGAACCAAACGTCCTACCTGGGAAACACCACGGAGACATATTTCCGCATCAACACCCTGCTGTTGGGACACAACTACACGTTCTCTGTGCAGGCCCGCTGCCTGCTCAGCAGTCAGCTGTGTGGGGAACCTGCACTACTGCTCTATAACCAGCTGGCAGCAGGTAGGGGAACATGCATGTACATATACACAAAAAAAAGTGTAGTAAGATGAATGTGAACATGAATTTACTATACTGTACATGTTGCTTTCCCACCTGTCCAGAGGCCAGTGATGCCTCCCGCGCTGAGGGCCACACAGGAGATATGGCGGCAGTGGTGGTCCCGGTCCTCTTCCTGCTGCTGCTGGGAGTGTGCGGCGGCTTAGTGGCGCTCTACCTCCGACACCGCCGACTGCAGAACAATTTTACCGCCTTCGCAAACTCCCATTACAACTCCCGCCTGGGCTCTGCCATCTTCTCCTCCGGGGACGAACTGGGTGAGACAATTAATATATTATTTTTGTAGCTGTGTACGCCTTTGGAGCAATCCAGGTCCTGGAGAGTAGACACTCACCCGACACTGCATAGATCATTAGAGTTCAGTAACTGAGTGTGGTACTTTGACTTGAATGGACGCTTCAAAGAGTGCAATTTACAAGATTGATGAGTGTGAGCCTGCTGGGCGGATAATGTCTTCACTGCATTGGCCACTCCCAGTGGTTGGTCAGGGTGCCTATAAAGTGGAATGTAACTAAGTACATTTCTACATCCAGTAGACACAAGAAACATTAGCATTCATTTGGAGTCGCGTTTATGTCAGCCCAATGAATCCAAGTATAAATTCACTGTCTTTTTAGTTTTGTTTTAGTCTCCAACAACTCTGCTAGATGTTAGCTGTTGGCTGCTTCACTATGTTCACAAGCTAGTTGCTAAAATGTTTGGCTAACTGGGGGTTCGTCACTGCGAATGACCCATTTACGATGTACATAGTCACTGTGATCCCTTATTATTCTAAAAAAAATATTGATTAATGCTGCTTTAACTCTTACAGCAAAGATATTTTCTTAAACATTTTTCTCTCTTCTTTTTCTTCCCCCCTCTTCCTCCCAAGGTGATGATGACGAAGATGCTCCCATGATCAGCGGCTTCTCAGACGACGTTCCCATGGTCATCGCGTAGCAAGACGTCCCCCGATTACCTATTTCTCTCTTCCCTTCTCCCCTTCTCTTCTTCCACCCCCACTCCCCTTTTACTCCCCCATCACTCCCCATCAGTGGCACAAAGAGGAGTAATGAGGCGTAAACTTTGCCATCCCAAATCCGTCGATGGGGAAACCACCCCTATTAGCAGGAAACATGAAGAAAAATGGAAAAGTGTAAAGAGAGAAAGAGATATTTTTCAAATATACAATGCACTTTTTTTGGATGCGCAATAACTTATTTTTTATAATATTAAATATATATATATGGGGTCAAAAAAAGGACTGAGGAAGAGGTGGACACTGAAGCAAACTGTGAAGGATTTGAGTTTGTCGAGCACGCCAGGGAAAGAGAGACCCTATTTGTAATGCAAACTCACTATCCATAGGAGCGGTTCATTGCTTAAAGCCAAAATAAGCATCCAGAGACTGGAATATAGAATGCAAAAAACACACTCGTAGGAAAAAAATAAGATATATAGACAAATGCTGTATACAATATGTATAGAAAATATCGGAGCAGTAATGGTTACATATTTTGGTAAAAGTACAGTGTGTACTATAGCAGTATATGTAACATTGGTGCCCTGTGTGAGGCAGTCGGAAGAGCAAACTGTTGATCATGTTTCATCATTTACAGAATCGGAATTGTATTTGAATGATCTCCAGTTTGGAAACTGTTGATTTTTGTAAACTCATTAACAAAGTCTTTGACAGCTCAGTGATTGGATTGACCAATGGCACCATGTAGAGACCTCATAGATACACCTTTATTTTCCACCACCAGCACACTGTTGTATGTCTGTATGTAGAGGCAACACATGTACCATGTTACGAGAATATTCCTTGGGGGGGGGGGAGAATCCCTCGCAGCATTGTCGAGATCATCAGACTTATTTGTAAATATTGGCTTTTAATATGTCCTCTCCTTGTAATGCTGCACCATATCATTCTGTAAAAATGTGTTTGTTTTTTTATCATTCAGGACCACAAATTATCATCCCCAGCATTTTGCCAATAGCTGTAGTCGTAGAGGAAGTGGGTTCTCAGGGAACTGTGTCGGAGCGGACACCAGCGCAGCACCACCATCACCACCATGGCTTAGGTAGCACTGTCCATCTACTGTTGAATAGGTACAGAAACCTCGGAAGAGGTACTGGATCAGCTGTGGTTGGAATGACTGGCAGACACAGATTATTGTCAGTGGTTGTGATGAAGAGTCAGGTTCAGGCTCACCATCTGGTTTAGAAAAAGATTTAAAGGGTTGATTCAAACAAAATTTGAAAAATGTTTGAACTTATCCATAGTAGTATCTAGTAATGCAGATGGTTTTGGTTATATTATCCTAATTTTTTTAGATAGGTCTCTGCAGCAAAATGTCTTTCCAGAAACAGTTTGCTTGCTACTCGAGATCGATTTTCATTGAAATACTTTCTGATGAGAAACTAGAACCTGCAATTTGTCAGTGGTGTAAATTTGCGTGTTAAAGCTCACCAAAAATGCTACGCAGCAGCTCATTGCGGATTTCAGGGGCGGCAAATAACAATTATTTTCATTATCGAATCAGCTGTTGATTTTTTTTTTTTTCAATTAACAGTGTTTGAATTTTCCAAAGTGCAATGTCGCGTCTCAAGTTGCTTGTTTTGTCCAACAAACGGTCCAAAACTCAGAGATAGTCTGTTAACAATCATACAAAGCAAAGAAAAGCAGTAAGTACTGTGAATGTTTGGCATTTTTGCTAAATACATGACTTTAATTATTAATCAAAATAAAATCCCTTCATGAGCGAATCCACTGATCGCGGTGATTCCATTAAAAAAAAGAATTAATTTTGGCCCCGAAAAAGAGCTGTTATAAATGTTGATGTGACTGGGCCCTAACAGGGACACTGTTTCTGGAAAAATATATTTCTGTTGAATTTTTAAAGTGTCGTCGTTTCATTATGTTAGCACCACAAATTCCATTTTTACTCGCCTGCATTTTATTTACGTTGAGGCTGAGAGCCAGATCTCAAAACCTGGTCAGGTGAAACCAAAATTTAGCGCATGGCTAGACACTACTAGTGATATGTGGCAAAACATATTTTTTTTGTAATTTGGATGGTCTCTTTAAGTACCAGTAAGTAGTACAGTTTTATATACAGACTTAAACTGTTGCACGTAAATGTATCAACCCAAAAAACATTTTTTTGGGAATCATCGTCTTTGTTCTGCTCCTGCCCCCCTCACCTCACCTGACTCTGTACTGTAGTCCATTAACTGATATTTGTGTTTTGCCTCTCGGCTTGAGCCATTTGACCTGATGGTGTTCTGCTTTCTATTGACCTTGTTCTTGTTTTATTTGTAAAGATGTCTTCATGAATGTATTTTATATCTGTACTTTTTAAGGTACTGTCCCAGCTCATTATGCTACTATCACCACCTGTGAAGTTAATGCACACAAATCTGGTTTCACCCTTGCTACAGTAACCCATACCACTGTGGACAACATACTTTTTTTGTTGTTACTCTGCATAGACTGGCTTCCGCAGACACATTTTTGTTGTTACAACCCCAAGCCCAATTCACAAACCCAGAGCAACAAACCATTTTTTTTGTCAGAAATATTGCCTGCATCACATTTCGTTCAACATCTCATTTCTCCCCGGATCATTGAACAGTGTCTGTATTGACATTTAAGGTTTCCTCAAGACTAACGCTTGATTTCACGCAGCTCTTTACCTTGTTCATGACGTACTTTGTTCTGTTTTCTTGGCCTTAAAAACAGATTTTCTGGCATTAATGCTGTTTTTGCTCTGTGGAGTTTCTGTTATCTGATTTTTTGTTTTGCCACATAATGCCTTATTAGAACACATTGGGTTTCTATGTCATGTACTGTTTGTATGATAGAACACAAGTGCACACGCATGCATACACAGTCGCACACACACACACTCAACCCCGTACACAAGGCTAAGGAGGCTGAAGAGGAGGAGGTTACCTGTTAGGGCATTTGGTTAATTTTGTCAGATCACTGCTCCTTTCTGTGTCAGCTGCTGTAAGCCAGCCACTTAGTCTCTTTTTAGTCAGGTTTTACACATGTACAAAGTATAATTATTGGTTATAATGTGACCGTTTGCTCCCCACTTGTCTTAATGTTGACTCTTGTCAAATAGTTTGCTTCAAAAATGTTGTTTGGCACAGTTTGATCATGTTGGACTTGGCCATGTTTGAAGATATTAATGTCTTGCTTGCTTATCTCGGAGGTTGCAAGAACAATGAGATGTTTGGAGAAACAGTGTGAGGTGTTTTAAAAACCACTTATACTGAAATAAACTTGCTGAAAATCACACTCTGTCCCTTTCAACAACATTCTTTCTTGACTCCCCCTGCTGTATACTCTCTTACACTTAGTTTCATCTTATCTGGACAGAATATTTATAATATTTGTAAAAACAAATATATATATATATATCTGCATATGGAGAGTGAAGGCCCACAGCTTCCATCTTTATGATTATCATCATGTCTTAGCAAATACTGAGAAGCCAGATAATATCTAGTAAACAGCTCCCTCAAGTGGATAAAAGTTGCCATTTAAACCTAAATACAGCATAAGAAAAAGGATGGAAAGAGTTTCATTTGAATGTAGGCATTGTGTTTTACACCACTGGACTGCACAACACAACACGTCTATTACACTGTGAAAATGCCTTAGAAACTTAAATGAACCAAATTTAAATTTAAAGTAAAACTAGTTTAAAGTGTGCCAACAAATCAAGCCAGTCTCTTGTTTCAACAAAAGTGTTTTTTAGTTGGGGAATGCAGGAAAAACAATTTTCACACTGTGCTTTCTTTATCCTTTGTACTGTAAAATCTCACAATAACTTAGATTAAATACACTTTTCTTTTGATATTAACTCAGTCTAGTTAGAACAGTTTGTGAAATTCAAATATTTTTTTCACTTTCAGGACTTATCATAAGGTTTCAGTTGACAAAATGTCCAAATGGATTGTTTACTAACTCATCAAATTAAGTTATTTATAAACATCAACTTATTAGTTTGTACTTCCCAGCATGCATTGCATTAAAGTGATTGAGTTACATTCTCTCAGATTTCTTTTGAAGTGGTGTTGCACGGAACCAAAGCAATGTACTGCTGTGGACGAAGATAGCAGCAAAACGTATTAAAGCCCAGCAACTCCCGTGTTCTGCGAGGTAAAAATCACTGTTTTTGTCAAAGGAGTCTGGTGGCTTTGAAAATATATAGATATAGATATAAAGATATAGATCTTTTTAGGTGTCTAAAATACATTTTGCTGCTGTACCTGCAGCGCTTTTCCAGTGTGCCGACCGCCATCTACTGTAGGTCATACACTGACTATGGATAAGTATGTCATACCTCCCCACTTCAAAGAATCTTAACTGTCCAGAAATCCTTCTTGTCTGTGTCTTATGTGTCTCAGAGGAACATGGTCTTCTCTCTGAAAATTCTCTGCACCCTTACTGTGTAAAACACTTGAGTTGTGGGGATCAAATGGAGGGAAAGGGGATTTTGTGAGTTTGTATATATGACTGAGTTACTTTAACTTAGAGTAAATTAACAGAAGTAAAAAGTCGAAGTTGGATAAGCTCAAAGCCAGAAATTAAAACTAAAACAATGAGCTGAAAGACACTAAACAGCCCTGCAGAGCTGAAGGGAACTGCAGTCAGGTGATAAATCTCCCCGGTCACATAACACACAGTGGTTTGTTCCATAGTTCATATCAAGTTATCGATTAGTGCAGTCAGTTTTTATGACTGGAAACATGACTAACAGGGGCCTGAGAGGATTATTGAACAACACAAGTGACTCAATGATGACTTGGTTAGTTTCGGGCTCTCAACACTAAGTTTCCAGTCCACACTCTTGTTTTAGAACAAAGAGTTGTCTGTATTCATGCTCATCATTGAAAACACAGTATTACTGTACATGTCTTTCACATCTGACAAGCCTATCACTTGGGATTGGTTAACCTCTTAGTCAGAGTTCAGGTGGGTTGAGTGTGCACTGTTGAACACAGACCGGTTTCTCGTTATATTATATAAGCCTTTCTCATTTTAAATGAGGACATCTACAGTATGAAGAGGATGACTTTAGGGAACATCTGAGCTGATCCTCAGGGCTGAACAGAGGGTAACCCTGGGTTGTCAAAGTAGGAAGAAGGGTTTTGTGCCTCAGGGACTTCAGACTGTACTGCATTTTGGACTTCAGCCTTTTGCCCTGCAATAACTTGACATCCTGTCCAAGCCCGAAGATTAAAAATTATATTTTAAAAAATGTGTGACGTTGTATATTACACAACCGTTTTCCAGTGGTGGAAAAGAATGCAGAAATATTAAAAATACATCATTTTAGTACAGGGTAAAAAAACACATTCATACTGCATGAAATAAAGCTGCATGTCATAAACTGGGCATGTCTGCAAAGGGGAGACTCGTGGGTACCCATAGAACCCATTTTCATTCACATATCTTGAGGTCAGAGGTCAAGGGACCCCTTTGAAAATGGCCATGCCATTTCCTAACTAAAATTGAGCCCAACTTTGGAGCGTTATTTAGCCTCCTTCCCGACTACTAGAGCCTCTGAAAGACAGTAAAATCAGTCTGGCCTCAGGGGGTTGAACATTTTTCTTAAGTAAAAGTACAAAAGTAGCAGCAAAAATACTATATTAAAAGTATTAAAAGTAAAAGTGTTTCAGGCAGAATGGTTCCGTTCAGAGGTTTGAATTATTATTATTATTATATCATTAGAATATGTAAGTATCATTCAAATGTTGTAACTGGTCAAGCTTGGACTCATTTGATACTTTATGCACTTTTCTTCACCTATAACAATGCATCATATTTGATATGCATATACTGTCTATATTTTGTATGAAAATGTTTAATCTGTAAAGTAACTGGAAACTACAGATGTAACATAAATGGACAGTGGTATAATATTAGCCTCTGAAATGAAGTGAAATATGAGTAGCATCAAATGGAAATATTCAGGTTGAGTGTCCCTTTAATATTGACCTTTATCGAGGACGTGGCTTACGTTAAAAGTTATGTATATTAGGTTTGATTAGAATGATCAAATATTCATTTGAATATCGTACAGTGTGAGAAGAATATAAGTATCTCAGTTTAAATATGCTAGTAAAAATCGGTATGAATCTCAGACACAGGATCAACTAATAATGATCTCTGTCACTCGCGGTGTGATTGGTAGCACTGATGGAATATAATAATATTGTAGATTATATGTTATTAATAATAATAATAATAATACATTTTATTTAAAGGCACCTTTCAAGACACCCAAGGACACCTTACAAACAAGATAAGACAGTCTATACAAGATTACATTATGTAAGGTGTACATTATCATCTACTCTATTTAACCTTTAAATCACCAAACACATTATTACTGGATCAGACTGAGTTTACAATCATGTCTCTATGTTTAAATATAATTTATTATTAAATCTTCAACTATATTTTTCATCTTCAGTTGCTGCTCCTGTGTTTAGTCCCCATCAGAGCTGACAAATATATTGTAGATGTAATGTAGGCTACAGTCTAATACACAGTCAGATTCCACCACTTTATCATAAATTAAGGAAATGTAAGTCTGGTAAAAGATGAATTAATGGACCACACTGAATACAACTGTCGCCATGTGAATTGTATTATCAGAGCTATATTGATGATGGCTTTTTATGTTCAGGTTCAACCTACTCAAGAGTTGATTGAACTGATCCTGATCAGCTGTTCTGGAACCAAAAACTCTGAGGCTGCAGTTGAAAAGTCCAAAACGTCTTTTCCTAACCATTTTTCCTTGACCTCGATGGAAAATGTCATGAGGTCAAGGAAAGATGTGAAGGAGAATTCATAAGGACTTAGGAAAAGACAACCGTGGTGAGAATCTGACTGCACTAACACTAGGCTCCGTAATTATTATGCGACAGCGGCTAATGTTAGTGATGCGGGTCTGCTGTGGTGAAACTACAATGTTCAGAAGATGGACTACAAAAGGAAAATATATGTATGTGTTGAAAAGTAAAGAATATATGTATGTGAAAGGAGAATATATGTATGTGAAAGGAGAATGAATGTGTGTGCGAGTGAAAATATATGTATGTGAAAGGAGAATATATGTATGTGAAAAGAGAATGTATGTGTGTGCGAGTGAAAATATATGTATGTGAAAGGAGAATGCATGTGTGTGCGAGTGCAAGAATGAATGATGTCTTGTACGCCCCCTCGTAGAGTTTGGAGTTGGAGGTCAGGGGGCCGTAGACAAACAGTCTTATCCTGTCCTGGTCAGGAAGTGAATGTTACTGAACCCACACAGAGCACAGACAGTGGTGGATAAAATGAACAAACCTAAAAATAGTCCACTCCTTTGTAGGGAAGTCTGGTCAACAAGGAAGTCGTCGGTGAGATTTGTGTCACTGCTGGACATCGTCGCAGCTGAAACCATGCAGACTGTGTTGGGCTCGCGGGGCCCCTCAGATGGGCCTCAGGTTGCAGAGGAACAAGGATCCACTTTGGACAACAGCATCCACTGAGCTCTGTGTCAGCCTGAACACAGCTGTGTCTGTGTCAGAGACAGCCACCAGGTGGCAGGAGTGACTCTGCAGCACTCATATCAGGTGATGTTTTATTAAAGATGCAGTTCAGTCAGTCTGCTGGATCTGTGTCATTTTACTACTACTACAGCTCAGGGTTTATGGTTTAGAAGAGAGATGAGCATGTTTCAGATTTTCAATAAAGCTTACAGAAAAAACATTAAATGGACTGTAATTGTGAATCAGCACATCTGTATGTATACATACACACATACAGATGTGCAGATTCACCCTTGTGTTAGAAAAGTAAGTATTTTGGCTACATTTGTGTCCATATAAGTTTTGACAGTATGCAAAAACATCACACCATCATCAGGTCAACATTTTAGTTTGTCCAATACTTGGATTTATGACAAAAGTTTTGGTTAGTTGTACCTCCTAAAACTTTCCAAAATGAAGCATTCTGGGAAGATAAAATAAGTCATCTACTCACAATTCAGAGATATGAGTCATATGCCAAAAATGTTAAGAAACAATGTCCTAAAGGAATGATAAAAAATGTGGAAATTAACACAGTATAAACTGAAAGAACTACTAACCTGCGATGCCAAAACAGATGCATTGACAAATATACAACCTTATGCAACCTGTCGATACCTTTAAATACCTTGGTATACATCCAAATTAAAGTTTTAACCTGACAATACTAATTGTATTTAAAATAACACATGTTTGCCGTGTCTTTATATAGTCCAGAGGGTAAATTGCTTTGATGCTTGCTAGATTATTAGGCGGACTGTTTCTAAGTCAAAAGCGGTGCGCAAATGTACAAATTATAATTTTGACCTCAATAAAAAGTCAGTTATAGGATACGTCTGGGAGCCATGAATGTCTGTGTATTTTTTTTTCCAATGCATCCAGTTGATGTTAAAAAATTTCACTGGATACATGAAAACTTTGAATTGCTGGTGGCGCTAGGTGAAATGTCAAGTGATCAACAAAGTCATAAAGATTCATCCATTGGGGACCATGAATGGACACACACACACACACACACACACACACACACACACACACACACACACACACACACACACACACACTGAAAGAACATTTAAATGAGACTCAGCAGGGTGCTGCTGGTTGCTCTCTAATGCAGCCACTAGTCAAAGGTCAGAAAGGGTCAGGCTGCAGCACAAACACAGACACATCACAACAACAACACACAGCTCGTCTCACTCTCCACAGGTCAAGAGGTGGTCAAGAGGTTTCCTGACTGTTTCCGATTGGCCCGGGTCAAAGGTCAACAAGACCGGAGGCAGACAGTACGAGGTCAAGAACAGGTGGAAGCTTGTGAGAGAGAAACAAGAACAACAGAGACGAATCGGAGCAGAGCAGAAGAACAAAGCAGAGAGTGCTCAGCCTGACAGTCCTCAGACCGTTGCTTTACCATCATGCTCCACTGAAGGACAATTATCATCACAGTAAAGGAGGATTACACTGGTTTGAACAGGAGTTCAGCCAGGACACGTGCTTTTTGTAAAACTCAGCTGATATGGAGACCCTACGAGTGATAGACCTGGATGATTTCCTTCTCATTACTAAACGGACAGTGTAACATAAAACAGTGATGGAAACTTTACCACCACATTCTTCATACCTGGCAATTGTATCAATTTCTTGTGTGTGTGTGTGTGTGTGTGTGTGTGTGTGTGTGTGTGTGTGTGTGTGCAAACCTTTGAACTTTCCTAATGTTGAATTTTCATGCATTTGCTGTTAATCATTAGACATGTTAGAAGCTGTTTATTGTTCTCTGTAACATTCAAAATCTTAAAACATTCGGAACAAAAATGTTCTTTTTGCAAATTACGTGATCATAAGAAATTATACGGGAATATCAAGGGAAGATTTCCAGTTTTATGATTTTTCTGACCTAACAAATCTTTGCACTTTTTAACATGCAATGGATACAAACTGTTGATACACATATGGATACTTAAACTTAAAAAAAATAAATAGATAAATCAGTTTCCTTCGCCAACATTCCTGTTGGTAGGAATAACAACGTAAAAGTGATCAATTTGAAATTCAGAGCATATAGTATATGATTGAGGGATTGCCTCCACACGGCTCTCAACATGGCAACAACTGATCCAGCGGCTACCATGGATGTATAAAGAGAACTGGATACAGTGTTGTAGGGCAGGCTCATTTCTATGAGAGTTGCTCAGTGGCGCATGAAGCCAACATGGCCTGACTGACCGAGGGATAAAGTACCTGGATCATACAACCATCTTCCGCATCCATTGGGCCCATAGAGCAGGCACAGTAGCGTTTCCTTTAACTCCGCCTCCTGTCTCATTCACATGAACGAAGGAAGAGAAATAACTCTGGATTCAGCTATTAGTGCATTTTACAACTTTTACGACCTAATGATTCAAATAAGGGCTATTCAAGTGTTCTTACTGGGAAGTTGATTTACCTAAAAAAAATGTTTCCGCTGAGTTACAAACGTCTCTTTCCCAATGTAAGTCTATGGGGAAAAGTCTTTTTGGGCCCGATGGCATCACGTGACGGACACGGAAATTGTAGTACCACCGTTTGGCCACTAACAAAATTTGCATCAAATCCCGGCGCACTTCCTGGAAGCTTGGCGGCTAACAGCGCTAACAGCACAAACAGTTCAAACTATGGCAACAGAGCCAACAGTGTTTACCTGAGGGGAAATCGGAGGGTGGGCGCTACGCTTCCGCAACAACGCCGTCGCTCGGGACATCGTTATCAGCTGTAATCGCTGTATGAGTGCAGTGCAGAGCAGCAGCGATTAGCTACCCAGTGGGGCATGCTCACATGTACTAACACGCACTAAATGGCATGCACGGCCGGACCGTCTACGTAAACAAAGCACAGAGAAGCTTGGATTACACATACACACAGAGAAAAATGTCATCCTCTGCTCAGGTAGACATTACTCCACTATATCTTTACATAGCAAATAGTTGTTTGATGCTACATTAATGCTTTGTATTTCGATTATTGCACCTTTAACAACCCTGTCTCCTAGAAATTATGTTTATACACAACTAATTTGAAACAGCAAATACATTTGAACAGCAATGTAATGCCACCTGAAATACATTCATCACCATGACAAGGACATGTTTTTAAAGTATCTGCAAAGTCACAACAGAACGTGTCTGCTAAACATTCAGTGACAAAGTATTTCAATGTTCCTTTAAAACATGAATTTGGAACATTTTGTCCATTTAAACATTTCAGTAATTTACATAATAGCATTTATGTCATCATATCTTACGATATTATTCCCTGTGGATATTTTCCAGACCAATACGCCATGGTAAAACTGAGCTTAATCGGCTAGTTTCATAAGCATTTAATTAATGCAACCAGCCTTTTATTCAATTAAATTATTGAACTAAATCTCAATACATATAATTTACTGTAATCAGAAAGTATAATGGTATTACTGTACCATTTGAAAAATGTTCCTGCTCACAATGACACTTACATTGTATGTACTAACAGGTGTAAATGCAAGAACGGAGGCTTTGTTTTAAACAAATCTCCTGGTGGCTTTCCTGAAGGTCCAGTGGGGGAATTGCTTAGCAAGAAAACGAGAGTTGAGGGAAAGGTTGTGGTGATGTGGGTGTATGTCGGTTTATCTATTTACTAGATTTTAACCTTTATTTAACAAGGCAGTTTGCACTGAGATTAGAATCTCTTTTTGAAGAAAGACCCAAGACAGAAGCATTACCATACATGTCGTTGCGGATACTACTACACTGAGGGACACCCAACAATAGCAATAACAAGTTAAAGCCAAGCTGACTACAGCTGCTACAAACATTAGCCACATCACCAGGTGAATTTATTTCACTGGAGTATTTCTTTTCTTGACCATTATTAGCCAATATCTTCATCCTGATCTTGTTGTGTTGCACCAGACACATTTATGCCGCATTTCTACTGCATGGTGCGGCACGGCTCTACTCAACTCAACTCAACTCACTCTTTTTTGGTTTTCCATTAGAAAAAGGATACTACCTAGTACTTTTTTTGCTACGACCTCGGTCAAGGTTCCAAGCGAGCTGATACTACTGAGAACCGTCACTAGCACAACACAGGACATCCTGCAAAAACCCACCATTTTTAAATAGCCAAGCTACCTTCAACAGCAACTGCAATGTTTTCATTAACTCGACCCAGACTTAAAAAAAAAAATGGCAGCACCGTGGTCGTGCAGACATACCTCAATTTGGTTGCCGATGAAAGGATTTAACGAGTGTCACGTTGAAGATGATGTCGCAGTAGTTTCACGCGGAGTCACTATGGCGATCAGCTGAGAATCCTGCGATGAGGGGATAGTATCTGCATTGGAAAATGAAATTGAGAAAAGCACCAGGTACCAAATGTGACTTGAGTTGAGTTGAGTCGAGTCGAGTCGAGCTGAACCGAACCATGCGGTGGCAATGAGGCATTAGTTGACCAAAACCATGTGTGCTTTCTATTCCCGACCTTACGCTTTCACACAGTTTCAGAACCTGTGGTCATAAACGGTAATATTGGATACGTTGTACCATTGAAGACTCTGAAACTGTTCGGTCTCAGGAATATACTGGTGCCAAAGTTGTGATTCATATCGTTTTGGGCTCTTAAGTTCATACTCTCCTCTGTCTGCTTGAGGAATCACTGCTCTGACCTTGTCAGACACACAGACAGAGGTAAGCGGCAGCCCCTCTGGGATCTGTGACTTTGCTTTTTTGCCCTTTAGAAAGATTTAGAAGACTTCAAAGTTTCTAGAGTTTGATGGCTATTGCGACATGGATATACTTCTGGAGATGAGCAGAAAGCAATCCGTTATTTTGTTATATTTTAGATTTAGATTCATCTTCTTTTTACCTTTATTTTAAGATAAACTCCCATGAGAGATGTAGATCACATTATATTGAAATAATGTATGTAAGGTATGAAAGATCACATTTTTCTCTTTGGATTGAAGTTTCAATGTTTTCTATTGTTGTCTACAAATCCAAGTATTCACTGCTGAGATTTGACTTCTCATGTCATGACACCACCCTGCTACATGCCAGCTACAACAACGCCCATTCTATGCATGCCTACTATTGGGAGAACACACTTAAGAAGCATTGAGGACGCATTGGGATTTGATCTTTCACCACATTCAGAGGTAATCTTGGCCACATATGGCCACCTTGTTTTAGCAGTGTGTACGCAAATGTGACATTCCTGTAGTACGTCACAACGTCTGCTGTATTAGCCATGTGTTTAATGCATGTTATTTTACATATAGAGCGGGGAAGTGAGATCGGATCACAAGTGGCCACTCAAGACGCATGTGGAGACGCATTCTAATGCCAGGTGTGAACAGACGTACTTAGAGCTGTCCACTTGTGATCCGATCACTGACGACGCATCTTAATACCAGGCCTGAACAGGGCCTAAATGGTCCGTAGGTGTGAATGTGAGCATGAATGGTTGTCCTTCTCTATGTGTCCACACTGTGATAGTCTGGCGACCTGTCCAGGGTGTACCACACCTTCACCCAATGTCAGCTGGGATCGGCTCCAGCCCCCCCGCGACCCTGAGTAAGATAAGCGGTTACAGATGATGGATGGATGGACATTCTGACCAGCATCACCATCATAGTCTGGTTCCACAGAATCACAGACCACAAGTCAAATTTTGTTGAACAATTCAAACAGGACTGTTTCTCCAACTGGAGTAGCAATTGACCAAACAGAGCCTTTGTGGGAAGACGACTAAATTACTGTCACAGTCAAACATATCTGGAATTCTTAAAGAAAACGGCTAAAAAAGATCCAAACTAAGAATGAATTGAGCCACAGCGTTGCATTGGGTGACATGTTTCTTCATCCCCATAAACACACTTTAGCTTATTTTGACTCAATACTGTCCTGCTGCTGTAGATACTCAGTTCACCTAATGTGTATTAATCAGCAGCTGAAAATAGTCCCTCCTAACGTTTATTAAAAAGGGTGTTTTAAAGATGAATACTTACAGGAGGAACCAGTGGGCTGAGTGCAACATACTGGATAATGTAGATGTAAAGTGTTAAGAGACAGACTAACATGATTTGGGCCTGAGCACCGACAAGGCCCTATTGAATCGCATTTTTGAGGGCCTTAAGGTGCTTGAAAAGTTGTTAAACTTTGCACACTTATCAGACGAGATATAAAATTGGGTGCAAAATGGCTCACTAGCACCCCTACAAAGTTGGAAAAATAGAGAACCTCGTTCAGGTTTCACCTACATGTCTGAAATTTGGTAGACAGATGTAATATGTGGAGATGCACAAAAAAGCCTCTTAAAGGTATACCCAAAACTCAACAGGAAGTCAGCCATTTTTAATTCAATGTGCCGTTTTCGCCCATTTTTTGCATTTTCTAGGCCGTGTACTTTAACAAACTCCTCCTATATATTTAATCAGATCAATGTGAAATTTGGTCAGAACCATTTAAAGACCTTTTTTCACATGGTATTTGTTGACAATAAAAAAACCTGAATACTGACACCCTTATAATTTAAAGAAGAGAGCATGGCCATGCTGACTGGTTACCATTTGTTAGCTAAATGAAGCTTAGCAGAAGTTCAGTCAGGAAGACTCCTTACAGTCTCATTCATTCACAAATCAGTCTCAAATCTCTCTCAAATATCTCTCTCCTACTCTATCAGCTGACCTCGGGCGCTCACTCTTAGTGAGCCAACCAGATTCTGCCAAGATCTGTCAAAGCCAATCATATTGTTGCTGTCAAATTTTAAAACTGTTCTTCTCCACCCCATCACCTCCAGCGCCCAGGCCTGCTCCACATCCCTTCAACGGATCTTCAGCAACCCCCTTCACCATCACCACCATCACCACCAGTGTCTAGAGGCAGGGAAGCTGGTGTTTGTTATAGAGTTGAAATCTCTGTCATAATATGTTTCTATTGCCATGGCTCTAGTGACACTGACAACAGCACCTGACCTGTAACACTTCAAGTATGCTCTCCAGTATATTCAGTATGTCTGCATGCCTTGAAAACAAAGTTGACAGCTCCATTAGTGAATGATTGGTCTTTCGCAGTAGCACAGTACAGTATAGTCACAGTATCCTCGCTGTGTGCTTGCACTTTTCTTCAGGTAGTCTGACCTGGAGAATGCAGGTAATGGCTACAATGCTTTATCAGCATGACAACGCTCCCAGCCGCTGGAACAACCTTCCAGAGGAACTGAGAGGAGTTGAAAATATTGATATTTTAAAACGTAAACTACAAACCCATCTATTTAGCCTGGCTTTTATGTAGTGTTTCATAGTTTCATAATTTTATTGTTTTTATTGTTAATACTTAATTTGTTTATCATCATCATTATAGTGTTTATTTTACTCTATTTTATTTAATCAACAATTTATTGCTGATCATTACTATCTTTTTTTATTCTATTTTATTTTATTAGAATTTTAATATTTTAATACAATCTGCTTATTTTGTGTAGTTTCAAAAATTGTATTTATTCATTTTTATTGTTATTTGTATTTCCTTATATTTTATTTATCTTTTATTATCTTAAATACCCATCTCTTATTGCTTTCTTATTCAATTCATTTTTATGTTGGCTGTTTTGGTGTGCATTAGTCTCTAAATCCATTTTTAACACTCTATATTTTTGTCAATAGTCTGTCCAGCACTTTGAATTGTATTTGACTTGAGGACCATACATTTCTGTACAAAATGTTATGCCAATTCATCCAGTAGTTATTGATTGACAGACTGACCCACTGACATTGCCATCAGCTATGATGCAAGCATGGCTAAAAAGAAGATCAGAGGAGAACCTGTTGGACAAATGAAAATGTCCATGCCTTCTTTAGTATTTGGTGAGAGGAGGCCAATTCGAGGGAGGCAGAGCCAGCTGAAACAAAAAGGTACAGGTGTACCAGATGATTTTTGAGCGCCTGGCAGAAATGAGGGTACAACACAGAGCAAATTGGTAAAACCAAAAGTGGTTTGTTGCTGTGCTGTCGCTGGATTCAGCATTAAACGCAAGAAGAAAATCTGTATCACTTCTCCCATTGTTGTCTGTCCCACACATAGTGTACTTGTTAATGATAATGATTGTGATGGTTTGTGAAATACAGTGGTAACATATGGAAGAATTAAATACCAAAGCATCACAAGGTGCTTACAAGTGGAAAGCTCAAGGTTAGAGGTTGTAGCGTTGTTAGAGGCTGTAACTGCAGTAAGGGGAGTATATTAAGTGGAAGGAACAGGGTGACGAGTGATTATTGTTTGCATTGAGATGATTCACAAGTAGATATATAATAATATATATATATATATATACAGTATATAATATGTGACTCAATATCAGGACACGGAATTGTATTTTATTTTACATTTATTTCTACTTAAAGTGAAATAGTTGTGAATGGTGCTCCACATCCTCTCCACATGCAGTATTTACATGCAAATTAACAGAGATACACATTCTGTATGTGTGTGTGTACCCACACCTTAACCCTCTCTTCTCCTCCAGCTGACATCCTCCAACAATTTCATTGTTGACCTTTCTAACAGGTACTTTTCAGTCCACTTCAACCACAGTCAAAGGCACCATAATAATTGTGTCTGGATGGCTATCACTGTCCAGCTGCTGTGGGGCTTTTAATGGATGAACATCCCGGTCTTTCTGGCCAATAGAAGAGATCGGAGTTAGATCTCACCTAGCAACAAGGATCACTGACTGTGTATTGCCACTAGCTAACTGACACCCTAAAGACAAATCATTTCAGAAGTATTATTTTTGTCAATGTGTTGAGGGTGTGACATTATACTTATTTTTTCTCATCACAAACAATGGTATGAATGAAAGCTTCAGTATGCCAAAGTAAACAGAGAAGGTGTGTGTTGAGCAACACATCCTATCCAGCTGATATTTTCTTCTCCGTAATCGTGTTTTTTTTTTTTTTTATCTTATATAAATATATTCATATGTTATCATTTTACTCAGTCACAGAAGCGATAAGTAAACAGATTCACCTTTTTAACTGCCAGAGAGTTTAGTGGTGCAGCTGAGAGAAAATATTTTCTACCGTTTCTTTATTGCATGCTGCATGCAAAGAGGAAGATCAGTCAATTAAGCATTGTTCTTCCTTACCTATAGACCAATTAGGCAATATGTTCACTGCACTTCCATGGGCAGTAGCAAGATATCTGTAAAATCATGGGCCACCGTCTCACCATAATGTCAACAGTAATGAATTATCTCCAAAGAGTTAATTACATAGTAGAGCTGTTACTTGACTGGAAAATCTTTGAATGTGGGAACAAAAAAATTGTATTCAATCTGTGATGATTTGTTGGAATAATAAGAGGTTTTGTACACAATACATGTCTGTTAACGTTATATTATGGTATAATTTATCCATATTTAACATACTATAATATTGTATAGGCAAGTACTTTTGCAACTTATCTGAACAAAATATTGCTGCTACAGAAACAGTTTGATTGACAACTTTATCAAATGCTGTTATACCAAGTGCACCATTTTTTAAAATTCTTTTTTTAAATGCAGTTGTTTTTTATTATATTTGACATCAACATTCTTCAAACCTGTGCATTTGCCTTTAAGGCGAGATATAAGGATGCAGATTTACCTCATTGTTTTAGATATTATTTTGTTAGCACGCTCAATTCTATAATTACCCAACCAGACATGCTGAGAATCTTCATCTTCCTTTGTATAAAACATCCCGTGGTCAGATTTCTATCAGATTTCGTGGAGTTATCTTATGGAATGAAAATGTCCATTAATGGATTCCTCTGTGTCATGTATAGAAAGAGACTTAGAAACTATAAATATGGCAGTTACTGCTGCTTCTTAGTATTTTTTGTTGCTTTAACTTTACTCCTAAACTTTACACTGTATATTTTTTATATGTGAAATGTTTTGAACACCAATATCTAAAATGTCTTGGAGATATTTGTCATGGTAATATGTTTTACTTATTGTATGTCCTTTGGGTGTGATTTTATATAAGCCATTATAGGTCTCTACCACACCCTCACACATATTTTACATTCCTTTCATGTGAATTGTATTTTACTGTCTTTTTATATGTGTGAAACAAATAAACATAAACATGTAAACATACAATTAAAAATATGGTAGGAATGCTGTTGATTGATGCCTGAGATGCCATTACAACAGCAATATTCTCCAATATGGTTTCACCAGGTTTTTATCATCTAAAAAGCCAAAAATGCTGACAAACTCAAAGCGGTATTGCGACACAAAGATAAAAGTGAGCTGCATCTTGCAGCGCAGTTAACGACACGGGGAAGAAAGATGTAAATACATGTCAATGCAATTTTCCTTTGACCCCGCGGAGGTGTTGCATTACTGCAGGCTATAGTGGGAGCCGTGTGTCTGAAGAGACTCCCTGCAGCTTCAACCAATAACACCCCCCCATGATGCTGTCAAAGGGATGGAAGGATGGAGCCATTGAGGGAGGCGTCATACTCCCTCGTTGGCAGTGAGGAGTAGAAGACTACTGTAGCCGAAGATATAGATGTACGGCGCAGACTCCCCAGCTGCTTGTTTGGACGAGCAGAATATGTTTGATGTGTGTTTGTGTGTGTGTGTTCGCGCTCATCTATGATGTCCTCCTTTAATCTCTGTCAGCATGCTAGGCCTTTCGCTGTCAACATGAGCTCATGGTGGTGTCTGACTTAGATTTGTGTGTGTGTGTGTGTGTGTGTGTGTGTGCAGATATTCTCATTTCCATCTGCAGTGTGAGAATACACCCCTCCTCATACATCTCCCTATCCTCTCCTCCTCCTCCCCTCTGTTCTCAGAACAAGGCCTGGACATAAAGGACACATTTGTTCTCAACCCTGTGCCATGCTTGTCCGCGCCATTGTTCTGCAAGCCTACTGTTAATATCCGTTGCAAATCTGCTTACTTTCAGATTCCATCAATACGGGCGGGGCAGACAAAGAGAGGACTATATGGCCCGTTCAAGGCCCAGAGAAAGGATGCAAACAGAGGTTGTCAGTGTGTTCCTTGACTCCGGGAGGGCGCTGACAATGGCGGCAGTGTGAGGCAGCGTGGTGATTGATCAGTCTGATGTTGTGCCGTGTGGGATGGATGTCACAAATAGAATTAAACAAACAAAGGTTGAGAGGAAGTGGCACGATTTAGTTGATGGGATTTAGAAAAAGGATGAATATGAGCTGAGTGGATGCGGTGGGTCTACATGTCCTTCCTGTAATCCATAAATTATTTCACACTGTGTCATGATTAAGGTGGGTGGGGTAAGAAAAAAAAAACTACACCTACAGTAGATTTCTTTTCAGCAAATGACCAACAAATTACAATCTTTATTTATTTAGAAGTATTTCTCAAAGACAGAGCAGAAATATTCACGTTTTGTGAAGTTGAATTTCAATGGGTTGATGCGAGTAAAGCCATTAAACTTGAATAGCAACAAGAGATGTTTGGTCCAAGGTTCAATACAAATATGAGTAGTTTAGAAAATGGATGGTTGTATAAAAGGAAGTTATGTCATTTTTTTATATGACCATTTATGATATTGAAACCAACAGAAGGAATTAAGAAGGATATGGACTGTAGTAGATGGGGAACTGGCCAATTTAGGAGAAAAAGAAGAAAATAAAAAGAGCTTGTGCTTCTAACAAACCATGCTATCTTTTCCGTGTATTCAAATTAAATACTTTTGCATGGCTAACAGGATAAGTGAGTTCAGTAAATGGATGGATGGTTGGAGTTTAGCATGGCTAAATTGCATTCTTAAAGCTGCATTAATCGATGGACGTCATCTTTTGAGCGCACCCCAAGACTGGCGGTTGACCCGTCTGGGTTTTAAGAGGTCAAGTATAGGGAAGGATAGTGACACGCACACGTACTGAAATATGTAGCCCTACAATGTCACATTTCAGTCCTGTGACAAATCTTCAGCTGAGGAGGATCCCATGAGAGATCTGTCTCTGATATGTCTGAAATGTAAAAAAAAAACTTTCATCTTCTTTCTCTTGAAGCCTGAGATCACAGCACAGTTCATCAAACACATCACTCTTCTCCAACCTTTTATCAGTCCTTCATTTTTGATCTAACTGTTCTGTGAAGACTTTAGACAAATAAGCTATACGTGATGGCCACTGATGCTGGTTCTGTTATACTGACAAATGTGTCTTAGTTGATAATGATTTCATCCCTTTACATGCTTTCACCTAATAGCAATAGCGGTGTACAGTATGTGTCCTCTCTCATGTGCACATTGCACATAACTTGGCACTGCAGGAAAAGTAACATTACTGAACTTGAATCCTACCTTCTACATTTTAAATGGGACATATTGTGCTCATTTTCAGGTTCATATATTGGTATATAGGTATTTTGATGCTTGAATGTTCAAATAACATTATTTTTCTCATACTGTCTGTCTGAAGATACCTGTATTCACCCTCTGTCTGTAAAGCTTCATTTTAGCGCCTGTCTCTTTAAGCCTCCCTCCCAAAAAAAGCCCAGTCTGCTCTGATTGGCTTGCGTAAAAAATATGGTGCACCTTTGCAAAGATTGGGCCTTTCTCAAACCGGACCCAAACTGTGACAGAGTGAACTGCATTTGTAGTCACACTCACAGCTTAATGAAGCACTTTTTAAAGGTCTCATATTGTAAAAAGTGAGATTTTCATGTCTTTTATATTATAAAGCAGGTTTAAGTGCTTTATAAATACTGTTAAATTATCAAAACGCTCAATATATGGAGAAATACACACAGCCCGTATTTAGAAATTGGGTGTTTGAAACAAGCCGTTAGGATTTCCGTCCATTTGTGATGTCACAAATATACAATATTTAGACCATTACATGGTTTTAAATGTAAACATTCTAAATGTGTCCCACTTTATTTCCTGTTGCAGTGTATGTGAATAATATCAACTGACAGGAAGTAAACATGGACCTAAGCTGTTGTTCAACGCAATTCCGTTGAAATACACTAAAACAGAGCGTTTCAGACAGATGGTGAATATAGGCATATTCAGGCAGACAGTATGAGGAAAATAACGTTTTTTTTTAACATTACAGCATGTAAACATGTTCTATTAGAAACACAAAATACAAGTATGAACCTGAAAATGAGCACGATATGGGACCTTTAAGGTGTAGGGTGTAAGCATCATGCTTTGGGACGAACTTCCCTTTCTCCGACAGGAACAGAAAGTGTCTTAACGTTTCGTAACCATGGTTTCGTATAAAGCAGCAACTGTTATACACAGCACTAATAATAATTTACAGTGTGGGCAGTGAGGTGGCAGACTCATTACATTCACTCCTCATAAAATACTCCTCATGTCTTTGGAGAAAAATCTGAATCAGAATCCAGTTTATTGACAATTAGTTTTTTTTACATGCAATTAATTTGCTTTGTTGGATAAACAAGAAACATACATATAGAATAGAAAAAAAATTACAATAAAAATATTAATGCCTAGGTCTACTATTCAAATAAAATATGCTCAATGTATCTGTTTAAAATGAAAGAGCTTGGCAGGAATGCGCAAAGTTCTCACTCACACAGGCTCCGCCCTCTACTGGACTCTATGGGTAATACTCTCCTCCAGTCACACGCATGCGTTTGCCAATTGAGATTTGCAGAAACGTAGCCGGCACCGCATTATATAAGATGGCGTCCATTGCTGCCTGGCATCCTTTTCACTTCAGCAATCAGCGATTGCCCACTTACTGCTACATCTCCACGGATGGAGTCGCCGCTACAAGAACTTCGCCCGGGCGGATTGTCTATTTTTGTCTGCGCTATAGTATAAGCGTCATAGCTCAGTTATCATTGAAATGTTGGAGGTAGTGCTAGCTACTTTCATTGGAAAAGAGTTGGCAACACTGACTTCCACATCTCACCGTTGCCAACAGTATCTACAAATGCAGGACAGAGTCTTCTTTAGTGAGGCGAAAAGTAAGGGTGTGGAGGTCAAAGTGGTGGATAGGCATGTAGCGAGTCCAGCTTTCTTGCAGTAGATCGTGGTTGGCCCCTGTCCCAGACCTGCGATCAATGTTTGCCTTTTTTATTATCTGTATTATCTTTTCCCTATGACATGTTTTACATTTAGCTCTGTTTTGGTCTCCTCCTCCTCCTGAGGGAAATATCTGGCTATTCAGCAGCTAAATGCTCCGCCATGTTCACCACCTAAGTTTGGTCTGTTATTTGATGCTGACCAGGTAGTGTAAAGTGGGATTTTAGAGCGTTGTTGCTGAACTTCTGAAAGCCACATTGATGAAAGTTGACCTCAAACAGTAACGTGTTAAAACAAAAACAAAAAGCTGAAAGACACTAAAAGCTCAGAAGAGGTGACAGGACCTGCAGAGTCAGGTGATAATTACCTCCGCCAAGCAGAAAAACTACTGGCCCGATTTTTAGGAAACTTTGTGAGATAGGGCATGGCCTATCTGCGCTCTCCGAGTGCCCGTCTAGGGCACCAAAACAACATCAACAGGAAAATAAAAGCCTTGAGACATGAGACCGGTCTCTTGAGACAGCGGGGTCTGTGAGATTGACTGGCCCGGCTGGCTAGCCAGCTATCCCCACGGGGTTGTGGAGGCTCTGCGGAGCTTCTCAACTCTGAAAACGTTGTCCTGAATACAATTGGGCTAGAAGTGCAACAGCAGTAGTCACTGTTGTCCAACTTTCACATTTCCACAGACTTCACCTAAGTTGGTTTGTTGCCTAAACTTAAGGAAGTTTCTAAGGGGAAAAGCAAACTTCTCCCATGTGCCTGGGCCTGTCACTCCTTCCTACAGCTACTTCCTACCTGCTCTGCCCTTTCTGAGTTTGATTGATAAGACTGAAAGCATGACACAACATGAAAGTAATGCCCACTCATTTGCATAATGAAGCAGAAATGCATGAAGAAATGTAAAAACAAATGTATTAAGAAATGTATAAATAAAAGAATACAGAGATAAATAAGTTTGAGGAAATAAATAAGGTGTGAAATGCTAAGGGAAAATCATGCATAAATAAATAAACACATATATAAATACATACATTTAAAAATAGATATAAAATAAATAAATAAAAAATACATGCAAAAATAACTTTATAAATTAAAAAATTCATGAAAATGAATAAATACTGTAAATAAATAAATAAAAGTGGAAATTAAACAGAAGAGTAACTAAATAAGGGTATTAATACAAAGGTAAATAAATAAAAAAGCTAAATAAAACACAAATATGAATTTATGTCACATTTCCTCAATTAATTAATGACTACATTTATTTTTAATATTAGTTTTACTGGAATATTTATTTATTTATCAAGTCATTCATTTATTTATTCATTTATTTTTTATTTTGACAGGTTCCGTCCTCCAAAACCTCATTGTTGTACCCCTTTCACATACAAGCTGTCATGTGATCCATTGTTAATATAAAAATATTGATTATAGTTGATTTAACCATACTGTAGTTACCATGTGCAGATACCAAAGAAAATGCAAATCTTAAAAAATGTGGACATTGGACATTAAAAGGCGCTGAATGTTATCTGGAGTTTTGCAGGATTGTCCAGTATTGACGCTTATGTTAATACTGTTACTAATATGTCATATAGTATATAACACCAGACAGGATATTGGGATTAAATTGAGGAAATACCAAGCACAGCCCACCAGCCGGAACGCTCTCTCCCTGACATGACCTGTGATTGGCCAAAGACTCCCGTCGATTTTTTAAAGCCTGGAAACAGAGCCATGGGGAGGTCCTGAAGTCTAGTTATCTCTCAGAAAACTTGAATTACAATATGCTGACAGGTTATTATGGAATTTTTGCCCGATGATGCCAAAAATATACTGCCTACTGAAGCTTTAATTTGTAGCTGCCAATGGGCAAAGCTGTCTGAAGCCCTAAATCTAACTGATTATTCACTGTAGGAACGTTCATTCTTTTGTTCTTGCTGAAGTATGCTGTGGATGCCTAGCAGGGTAGTGTGACCTGGCACTGCTGCTTCAGAACAATGGATCCATCCATGTGAGCTCTCATTGTGTCTGTTGTCTGTGTAATAAGGGAAGTTCTCCCCAGTGATGAACCCTCATCCATTTAATTTCAGACACTCTCTGTGTGTCCGCTGCCCTGCCTTGCTGACAATCTCCTGTGGTTAATGAAAACATAACAGACTGTTTAGCTGGTCTGGGCAAGATCCCCATCATCTCCCGGTCATACCAGCCAAATCTACTGCCGGCCCAACCCCTTTGGTCTCACCCAAACCGTCCCCTCTGTCCCCCGCCGCTCTGTCTCCCCTTTGCTTCATTTACAATGCTCCCCTGTCACCCCCCTGGCCCTCCACATGCCTGAATGTCAGCCAAACGTATTCTGCACCCCGCCTCTATATCCTCTGGGCTTCTTCTATCTTCCCCATCACTCCTCAGCCACCATTCACTTGCCTTCCACTTTCTCACCCCTCCTCAGGCTCTCTCTCAGACCTCATCACAGAAAAATTCTGTCCTCACCCAAATTACAATTTGTCTTCAATTTGTGTCCGTCCAACCTCAGATCTCTTGGTGTCCAGCTACGTTTGCCCTAATATCTCCCCTTTCCCCCTTACGTGTCAGTTTCTAGGTGTGCTTGTCTCTGGTTTCCCCTTCCTTCATCCCCTCACCGTCACTATCTCTCCTCTCTTATCTCACCGCACCCCCATTCTCCTGCCTTTTTCTGCTCTTCTGCTTGCTGATTCAGTGGCTCAGTCCATTTTCCCCGACAGCCCAATCTGGGGAGGCTGCCTAGTCCCTCTGAATGCAGCCTGGGAGACATGAAGCCCTGCCAGCTTCCGATGTCATTACTGGAACACAACACGGTCAGACAGGCAGACGCGAACACACACTCCAACACGCCATGCGCACGCACACACACGAAAGCCAACACACGCAAAGGGATGTAGTGAAAGAGGAAGCCACAGTGTATACGCAGTTTTATATTGGCCGGAAAAGTTAACTCATTAACAGTATTTACAATTTCAAAGAATGTAACATTAAAATAGGAAATTTAGAGGTGCTACATGCAACATTTAACATTAGTTAATCACAGCTTCAGAACATTTATTAAATGCGGCCATCACCATTCCGAACACTGGGTTACACTACATAGACAACGGCTCTACAGCACAAAGGGATATTGCTATCTAGCACAAATCAAAAAGTGGGAATTGTGGAAACGAAAACAATGATCTTTGGGGTTTTATAGTATATGGAGTGGTTGAGTTCCTTTAGGTACACAACAAGTTACCCCCCCAAAAGTATTTCTAATGGCTAAAATATATTTATAATTTAATTTAAATCATTAAATTAAAAATCATTTAGAGGAAAGGATTGAAAAAAGGATAGTGTATTGTATGGTGTACAGATTGTAAAGCTTATTGAAGCAAATTTGTCATTTTTTTTGTAGCATGAAGGGATTACAACTATAATTTCGTTATGCAATTCTTTGTTGTAGAATGACAATAAACAAACCTTGTAAACCTTGTAGTATGGGTTTGCCTAAACCATGAAGGACTCTAGGTTAGCAAACAAGGGTGGGTGCTTTCTGGCACAAATCAAGAAGTGGGCACTGTTCTTCCATGACAAATCAAACAAAATCTTTCACCTACAAGAAATGGCCCATGTTGGACAGAGTAAAAAGGCAAACATATTTCTCCTCATGGGAGGGGCAAGTGAAGTAACATGGTTCATGGAAATGTAGTCTTAAAGCTGCAGTGTGTCCTCCGGTGTCCTCCGGTGTCCTCCGGTGTCCTCCGGTGCTCCTAATGGCATCTGCAAGATTTCACAGACCGGAGGAAAACAACCATCAGAGCCGAGCTGGAGTCGACCGTCTCTAAGCAGCTGTCAATCACTCACAAACTCCGATCAAACGGTCAAACTAGGCAGCGCTGATCAAATATGAATCAATATTCTGTTACTGTTAATGTCTATTTCTTGTGTAAAATGTTTTCAAAAACATTTGAGGCAAAGACAGTTGAGGAAATACCAAGCACCGCCCACCAGCCGGAGCAAACTTTCTCATTTTACAGCTAAACAGTACACTTCAAGATGTTTCTGAAAAATTTGAGGCGAGAAATAGGCATTACAGTAACAGAATATTGATTCATATTTGATCAGCGCTGCCTAGTTTGACCGTTTGATTGGAGTTCGCGAGTGATTTACAGCTGCTTCAGTTGAATGAACAGCCAATAGGAACGCTTAATGGGAACGCTCTCTGAAAGTTTTTTTTTTAAGCCTGAAAACAGAGCCATGAGGAGGTACAGAAGTCTAGTTTTCTCTCAGAACACTTGAATTACAATATGCTGAAAGGCTATTATGGAATGTTTGCCCAGTGATGCCAAAAACATTCTGCCTCCTACAGGTTTAACGCGGACAAAAGTTATCGATAACATTTATAATGATGAAAACATAATAGTTTCATGAATCTTTTAAAATAGCAAATTTAAGAAATAAACAACATCTTTGTTAGTATTGGTGTTCTTTTGCCGGCATGGTGACAATGACTGAGTAAAAGTTTTTGCTGTATATTACATGCAGCTCTCCCTACCTCTACCCCTCCTCATCCTCCTTTCTTCTCACACTGTTTCGCAAGACTTTCTCAGAAGAGTCTCCACAGACACATCATGCTTGAGTTGATGTGATTAGTTTTAAGGCTTATAGGATATAGATGAAAGGATACAGGCGGAAGCCTTCTGTTGGCTTTTCCCACTGACAGTTGAATAGGCACTCTGTGGCTTTGAGAGTACCCCACACTTAATTAGCTGTGGCAGGCTTAGATAGCATATGACTTAAGATGGCCACCTCGCAGAGAGGTACAGAGATGCCGTGATCAGTGTGTTAGTCGAAGAGAGGTCAATGAACTCTCCAACTGTGGATTGAAATAGCTGTTGTATTGTCGGGTAATAACTACATAGAGAGAGGGAAACGTTGTCAACTAAAATCACCCGTGGAGTACCGCAGGGCTCAATTCTTGGTACATTGCTTTTCTCAGTGTACATGCTGTTAAATCTGTTGATCCAAACTTCTAATACAAACTATAAACCTCTTCTACCGCAGATCCAGAAAATCACGAAAGAAAATGTGCTTTGCGGCTGTAGTTTCGGGTAATAATGTAACTGTTTAGGACCAAGTAAATATGAACAGCTTGTAGAACATGAATGCTAGCTTGGATTGAGCTGTAAAGGATCACTGTCAATCACAATCTAAAACTCTCAGCCACTTCTAGAGAGGCAAAGTCCCGCCCCTTCCGGTGGACCACCATGGGACCCTACTTCGGAAAAAAAATATGAACGGTGGTCAATGGAGAGAGACTAATAATTTTTTTTATGTCGTTTGAATTGCGCCATGAGTCACACACATGATGTTTGTCAATTTAAAAGATAATTATGCAAGTCAAAAAGTCGCAGTTTGTCATAAAACTGTTGAAGTATCAGACTGTGAAAATACATAATTAGAAAAACTACACACCCAAAAGTTGCATAAGTGACGTCTCTCTCTCTGCAGCTACGATGTCTGTGTGTTTCCTACTGGGATGAACTCACACCAGCAACGGGTCTTATTGACAAACATCATATGTGTGATTCATGGCGTAATTCAAACGGGATCCAAAAAATATTTGTCTTTGTACATATTTTTTACTGAAATAAGGTCCCGTGGGGTCCACCGGAAGGGGAGGGACTTTACCTCTCTATTTCCCCTTTTAATGTTGTGATGGTGAGGAGGGATCCCTCAATTTATACTGACAATATTAGGTAGAGTTGCACACCATGAGCTAAACACAGTTGCCATGATGTACAGTATTGGAACCTTAATATTAAAGTGCAAGAAATAAAATGTCACATTAGTAACTGCTGGTGTATGATGAATATAACATGCTGATGTTTTTAAGAGATCTTAGATGTGGATTTTCACGTTTCGTACTGTATGTGTAAAACCTCTTAGATCTACATTCATTTTAAAGCTAAGGTTGGTAATCTTAAGAAACTCGCAAGAGTCCGCTAGATTTTTAAGAAATTATTCAAGCTAAAAACCCAGTCCAGTGTTGCCAACTCGTTTCCAAATAAAGTAACTAGCAGCACTAGCTCCAAAAGTCCCTAAACATAAGGCGGCGCCAGGGAGGGGCTTGGGAGTGCTGTAGCTTCTCCTAGGATAGCCATAGCATCCCTCCACTCCCTAGCAGCCCCAAGACATTTCTGTGGTGTATTCATAATTTTTATTGCCATAGCATAGATTTTATTGGGTGTGTTTGGGTCAAAGTGTGCACATGAGTTTCTGACAGGGGATTTCCGGCGGGTCAGGGGGAGAGAAAAAGTCACGGAACGCATCAAAAAATCTACAGTGCCTGGAGCACATTGGACAACGCCTAGGTGCTCTCTCTCTCTCTCTCTCTCTCTCTCTCTCTCTCTCTCTCTCTCATTGAACATCACGGTCAGTCGCGATGTGAACACTATGCAATGCTCATTCATGTAACATTATGTCTATGGATCGGAATACCATTGATTCATTCATTACTCATTAGTTGAGGTGTTGGCAACTGGCAGCATGAGTCTGTGATCTCAGCTCAACTGTTGCTTGCTGCTTGTGTGCAAGCCCTGTCCGTGGCATATTGTGTGAACCTTTGGCTATTGGCTTGTGAACCTTACATCTAGAATATCCCTTGAGCTGAATATCTCGCCTTGGGCTTAAAGCAGCATTGGGTAGAAATGGAGCAAATATGATTAAAAAAAGTTATTTTTATAAATCGGTCACAATGGCTCTCTCTCAATGAAATGACCTGTGATTGGCCAAAGTCTCCCGTCACGGGCTAGATTTTTTAAAGCCTGAAAACAGAGCCATGAGGAGGTGCAGAAGTCTAGTTTTCTCTCAGAACACTTGAATTACAATATGCTGAAAGGTTATAATGAAATGTTTCCCCAATGATGCCAATACATTTTCTGCCTACTGAAGCTTTAACACAGAATGACATTGTAACTGTCACGAAGTGGGTAGCCTACTGCGGACGTGCATATGTGTGTACAGTATGTGTGTGCAGGAGTGTTGAAGTAGAAATTAAACAGTGGCGAATGGCACATTAATGGGAAACCCTAAATTTCAGAGCACACTCACTGAAAAGTTGAGGAAACCCATAGCACCAGCAAAAGAAAATCTCTGGCGCCACCACTGTTTCTAAATGTAGTGAGAAAGTCCCTCAACACTGACAGCCCGTCCCTTCAGGCCTCCCTCCAAAGCCACTCCCCCAAGATGATCATTATGAACGTAAACATATCATAATGGACATAAAGAAACAAACATGGCTATTATTAGTACTCACAGCTGTCAATCTAGCAGCTTGAGGAAGAATGTGCGCAGTCAGGCAGGCCATTAAATGATCGGACTGGTTTATTACAGTCCTGCGAAAGCCACTGATTACAGATTTTTTTTCTTTTTTTGTCAGAGCATTTGATTTATCGATTGCTGTCGGGATGTTATGAGAATTTCAACAAACAAAAAAATTTTTTTTGAAGAAGACTACTAACTACTCTTTTTTTCTGAAATTCAGATTTGTATTTTTGGTTGTGTGAAAAGTGAATATATGTGAATTCAAACTTACCATACACCCCGGCTATTTAGCAGTAATTTCTGGTTCTCTTTTCCCTCTGTGGACTGTCTGCAACATGAAGATTCTCCTTGGGTGTCCTCCATGTTCTGTCGGTCTCTTTGCTTTGCCAAGAAACATTGCATTGTGTCACTAATTAGAATGGAAAAAAAATCATTAATTAGATTGGAAACCACCCTGTCTGTGTCTGTTAACTGTGGAAAAAAGATCTGCCGTCTATTAAACCAACCATGCCAGCCATTTAATCCAAACATTGTCGCTGCTGAGTAGTGACTCCTGGGTCTTTTGAATGGGTTAAGAGAGATTAAAAGAGAACAGATACAGTAGATTAATAGTCGGAGTGTGATGAGTATTTGAGGAAAAAAGAGCAGCCCATTATCCAAAGAATTACATTTATAGTGGATGTTATATTACATCACGATTTGCATCCCATTCCAAAGTTCATGCCAATGCAGGACTGTAATGCTAGAGACAGGAGTTTGTGTCGCATCACAAACTTGCAAGTAACATTTGCCTTTTTATTAACCGCAACCACAACCTCACTAAATGTTTTAGTAGCCTAACTCTTACTCTACCTTTACAACTATACCATAGATTATTTGCCACAACCACAATATTTCCATAACCTTAACCATAATGTAGTTGTGATGCACAGATATTGTAGAAAGCAATCATTTTAAGAACATTATTCTGGGTTTTGCAGAATTGTCCTTTATGAAAGTTCTTGTCTGGACGTAGGCTTAGAACAAATGACACTGAAGCCGTTTTAAACATTTAATATTTTCAACAGACATATATTTACAAGATAACACATACATATAGGCTGGTACAGTGTCACATGTGTCACTAGTAGCCTTAAAATGACATTGTATGTTGCTATAAAACCTGCATTTACTGATTTGTTTGGACACTTGGGGGCAGTGAACTGCGCAGGTAGACTTCATCAAAGTGCTTTCGCTAGTAGTAAAGTTGTGCGCCAGAACACATCAAAACAATGAGCTGATAGACACTAAAATGTGCCGTAGAGCTGAGGGGAAGTGATGTTACTATACAAACGACACCTTTCACACAACACACGTGTCATGTGATCCATCATTAATATACAAATATTGAGAGAAGGAGGAGTGCATCAAGGGAAAGGGAGGTAGAGGGTGGAGAGTGGGGCGGAGTGATTGGGGGGGGTTGGTGGGGTTAGTGCAGTGGAGTCAAGCTGCCGTCTGGCCTAATGTACCCGCAATGTGATTGGCTGGGATTGCTGGCCTGCATACCTGATACCGTGCTCTGCTCTAATCGTCCTTTTCCTGTAGCTGGGCTCGGACAATGCTCCTTTTATCTCGCCCTGCTCCGCTCCCTGCTCAGATCAGGTTGCTAAAAGAAAACCGCCGCCCGCCACCAACTCTCCATTTCTTTGCCCCCCTTGCAGATCCTCTCTCTCTCTCTCTCTCTCTCTCTCTCTCTCTCTCTCTCTCTCTCTCTCTGTCACCCTTTTCTGTCTCTGTTGTGATGGCAAGAACCTGTTTCTTCTCCATTCAGTAAAAAATCCTCCTGTACTTCTTCCACACTGGAAGCTGACACAAGATGGCTGCCGAGGGATTCCGAGCGGGACAGTGGAGACCCACTTGTAGCGAGGCCGTCAGTTAAAGCTCACACACAAGTTCACACTACACGACTTTCAAAGTTGTCAGATTGCAGTACTGTACTGGAGTCGTTTCACACTTACATGACTGACTGGCAACAGGGGGTCACACACTATAAGATCTTTCACCGGGAGGAACAGATGAGGTCTCCAAACTACGTTTTGTCACGAAAACATGCTAGAAATACACAATAAATGACGTGATACCATAGACACATTGCTGATGTTGGCACGTGTTTACAAAATAGTCTGTTTCCACACTCTTTTTTATTATTTATTCCTCTAGGTGCAACAACAACTTTGTTCCATGTTGCAAATGCAGCACATACAGTGAGTTCTTATTGTAACAGGCGACCCCTCATGCCCGAGGTTTGCCCAAAACCGGTGTCTTGCACTGGCTTTAACTCGTGGCCGGAGTCCCTGACAGGTCCAGATATTTAGAATGCTAGATATCTGGAACGGCTTGCGTCTTTGAGCAGTTCACACATGACGATCGAACGCCAATGTGCGAGTGGCGAGCCAACGCCGATTTGCCTCTGATCTGGGGCTTTTGTTGGGAGCTCCAAAAACTGTCGGGGAGCGGAAAACCAGGGCTAAAGTCCTGTTGGGATAACTGGCTAGTAGCAACTTGTTGTAAGAAAGGAGATTTGTGGACATAAAACACATACAGTAAAGCATTTTTTTTTCTTTTTTTTTTGCTAAATGTTTTTGTTATTATTTTATGTCCTGTTTTGTTGTCTCATTGGCCTCACAAACCTTGTTTCCAGCTATAGCAGGAATATGTTTAAAGCTAGAAATCTCTAAAAAAAAGCACCAATCAGCAGAAACAGTTAGCAGCTAAAAGTGGGTGAACATAGTGGAGCAGTTATCAGCTAAAGAGCCAAACATTTCCCTCAGGAGTTGGTGGAAACCAAAACAGAGCTAAAATAAAAGTGAATATTGGACTTCTATTCCTGGGGCGACCAGAAAAACATGACTCCAAATAAACGCTAATGTTTCTCCTTGTCAGCTTGGTGTGTAAACAGGCAACTATTTATTAGCACTTTTATCACTTTATCCCTTCATCACCTTAAAGTTTAGGGTGGCCAAAAAACAAACAAAAAACAATGAATTGAAATTTGTAACCTAAACTGTACAACCTTCCAAACTAACCCGATGGAGCATTTTTAGATCTATCACTCCTATTTGCAATATTTTTCGTGTGCTCCACAAAGACCCATATGCCCAATACAAAAATAAAGTTTAAGCAACTAAAAGGTTATTTAAGATCATGTTAAGATTAGGGACAGAGTGTGTTGATAGAAACCAACATTGACTGTTGGAACAATGCTCTCCAGTGTACTATACACTTTGCTCGTTGTGGCAGGTTTAGATAGCATAATGACTCAGAGACACAGGGATCAGTGTTTGTCGAAGCGACGCCACTGAACTCAACCATTCCTGACTAAAAAAGCTGTTAACTATACAGAGAGAGGGTCCAATATTATTGGAGTCACATTTGGAGTACCACAAGGCTCAATCCTGGGTTCACTGCTTTTCCTGGGTTCAGTGGTTTGTACACCAAACCTCCTCCCTAAGAGGTTTTTCAGAACAACGCCTGAACATTGAACAATGCCAGAAAGCAGCCGTTATTTCCACGGCCACAAGGGGGTTGTTTGTCAGGAAAAATGTAAACATAGGTTGGTTGAACTAGTGACCAAAGCTTTCCTGTTGAGGATAGTCTTCCGTATTTGGTATTCTGTCCTATCCTTTCTTATCTAGTGTTGTCCTACATTGTCCTATCCTGTCCGGCCTCCTCCTGTGTTAAAGCAGAGGAGACACAGAGCGTTGCAGGGGCCAGGTGTTGCTGTGTGTGGATTCTCAGTGTCACTGTGCACAGTGGGAGGACAAAGATGGTATTGAGGAGGCAGGCATGGAGCAGGGAGCAGCACAGGATACTCTTACAGACCGGCCAGTGTTTGTGCCAAGTCCTCCCTTCATACACACAACAGACACTGTGTTCAGTTTCTCCCCACTCCCAGCTTTGTCCTGTCTGGCTCTCTTTTTCTCCCTCCCTCTACCTCCTCTCCTCCTTTTTTTTTGTTTAGAGCAGGTTGGCTTGCATTGGAGTCAGCATCTAGGGTGTAGATGAGAGGCCCAGATAGCAGAGGGTCTAAGAACAGACTTCGGCAACCAAGACTGTTCTCTCAACCAATGAACTTGAGGGCGGAATGAACTTGAAAGAAACTCAATCGAGTTGCACTTCAAACTGCATGACAAAGGGCATCAATGAAAGGTCAAGGAACATGACTGAATATATGGTATTTTATTTTTAGTATGATGTCTTTTTCTCTCACGTTATTTCCTTTGCTTTTCTTTTTTTTAAAAACGGGTTTCAGTTAAGATATCCAAGAAAAGATCAGATCTTGTTACATACAGCACTGTAGTTGGAGGTATCAGATTTGAGCTGATAGCATAAGGGTGGCATCGGACACCTGAATTCTCAACATGCCAAAGAATGGATATGATAATACAATTGAAAAAGGACATTTGAACAAAAGCACTGAAAGTATGAGGAAACCTTCTGATGTCATGGTTACAGATTCCTTGGAGGCTCTGACACTTTGCCATGGCAAACGTAATTGGTTCTATTAGCCTGATAATGAGGTTGAATAGCCATTTTTATTACCGTATCATTGGAACATTGATTGGAATTTGTCTTAGGGTGTGCATGCGTATACAAAAACAATACAACAAAAACACATCAATGATACATTATAATTACACATCAGCATAGACATGTCAAAAATACTCATTATTATTTATAATTATTAATACTCATGGTTATTTATTTGTGCTTTAAAACGTAACTGCCATGAAAAAAATCTCTCTGTTTTTAATAGAAATAAGTATCAGAAGTAATAAAGCTAAGGAAATATGGCACAAACAGGAAGAATAACTCATGAAGTACATTGCTTAAACATCTGCCTGCATTTTAACCTTATTTCCAAGACAGAAATGAGTATCCTCAATATAGATTGCTGCATTAAATTAATTCAAATGATACTTGAGTTTTCAAAATTCTTGAAACAAGTGAATTTGTAATAGAAAAAAAAGAAAGAAGAATGCAAAGTGTGCAGCTCCGTTTGAGGTATTCGGAATCATCTAGTTCTGCCTGAAGAAGCCTGATATCATCACAGACGTCAGTCCCACCAACAAACGCTCTGATTGGTTGAGTTGTTTCTCCATTCTGGATCAAGCTGCTGACAAGGGAGACACCAGATCGCTAGAGCGAATTTAAAAAGAGGGCGGTTGATTCAGGGGTCTGGAATGAGGCCACGGTTACATTTCAAATAAAGCATTTGTGGGGTTGAAATGAAACCCCTCTGCACTGCTCTGCCCTGATCAGCCACTGAACCTGTTGAACGAGTCAAGGTAAAATGATGACAGTTAGGTAGTGAGCATTACACAGTGCAGGACACCTGCCCTGACAATGCTGTACCATGCACACAAAAGTGAGGCTATGAACTAGTGTAGATGTGAGGATTCTTTGTGCGTGTGTGTGTGTGTGTGTGTGTGTGTGTGTGTGTGTGTGTGTGTGTGTCTTCCTCTGTCTGTCTCTAAGGGGTGTGATCTGGCTTTTGGATGAAAACAGAGAAAGATGACACTGAAGTGTTAATGAGAACCTCAGCCTGTGGCTCTTGGAGAAGAAGAAAAAAACAGTCACACCCTTTGCAAACTGCGGTGTCATCAGAAAACAGATGTGGTGCACACGGTCGGCTCATTCTTTATCTGTAGATAAAGCATTTAATAAGCCTGAGCTCTGCCGGGGTGCATGCAACACCTGCAAGTCTCACACATGCCCCTCCAAGTTTTTTTTTTTCAACCTCAGTCTTAAAGCAAGTGAACGGGAACCCTTCAGAGGAGAGGAGCGAGAGGATACTGGCAATGTAATGTAATGCAGAATAATACGCTTTTAACTCTCAGAATGATAGTGAATGGGCTCATGAACTTGCAGTATGACATATGATCAGACATGCCAAGCATGTTAGCCCTTTCTTTCTACATAGAGTTTGCCTTTCATAATGGCCATTTAATTTCATTATAAATGTCATTTATATTTATTTTAGACAGAAAAAGGTTAATAAGCGTGTGCTCATTTGTAAACAATAGTAATAATCCACAATTAAAACTCGGTACTTTATTCATTCATGGAGGACTGCAAGTCATTGCATTTCCTACAACACTGTCCTGGAAAAATTTCAGAATAAAAGCCTTGTGTTAACTAATGAAGGAAAACGAGAATGTGATATTTACTGTATTGGTGCTGTGAACCAGGACAGGTGCAACCCAACAGCTTGATGAACGTTTCTCAGCAGAAGATGTTGAACATCTCCGATCCCATCATGCAGATTGGACAATGGTATGACACATATATATATATATATATATATGTATATATATATATATATAATCTATATAATTTTTATATATATATATATATATAATAAAATTTGTTTTAATGCCACAAATTTCTTTAATGCATTAATGCAACTTTCAATTTCTAGGTTGTGACGGGCTCAGTTTTAAAGCTAGAATGAAGATACTGGAGTTTGCCATGTTATGATTTGAGCATATGTATATGCTAAATGCAGTACCTGCAAGGGTTTCTGGACAATATTTGTCATTGTTTTGTGCTTTTAATTGTATTTCCAGTAATAAATTATGTATATATTCTACGTTTTATTATATTGCCCATATGCAAAACAAAACTGAACTACAAAAGACATTAAACTCTCCAATAACTCTCCTTTAATATAAAGCTATCTAAGACTATACCACAATAAAAGAGAAAGAAATAACGAAAAAAAATAAAATGTTTTGGCACATGTAACACCCTAATATAAAGTAAAAAATAGAATTTGTCAACAATGCCACAGAAAGAAAAAAAAGCAACAGTAGCAATAATTACATTTGAGCTGCATTGACAAACTACATTTGCATTTTACCTCTGAATACACTGAAACAATGCATTGGAGAAGAATGTCTCTTCATAAAGCAGCAGATCAGAGCTCATCTGCAAAGATGCTTTATGAAGTCATACAATCCAAATCTGTGTAAAGCTTTTATGGCGGAGGTTGGCAGAGCATCAGGACGTCCTGGGTGGTACCTCCTTCATGTGGGAGGCGGATCACCTGTAGCTATCTTAAGTCAGTCTTTTGTCCTGATTGGGGATTTGTATTCATGTCATTTAAATAAAAAATTACCAAAAGAAGACAATGAGTGTCCCCTTATACAGTATATATATGCATGCACACTCACAAACACACACACAGTCAATAGCGTGAGTTACAGTATCTATATGGATGTTTTCGCTGCATGCGACTGAATAGATTTTGCTCGCAGCAAAATATCGCAGACAATGAGTTTGGGTGAAAAAAAGACGGATTTGTGTGGAAGTTAGTGAGGCGAGACAGACAGGGTGTGGAATGATTACGTGTGTGCGTGCATGCACAAATTTAGATGTGTGTGCGTGGCAGCATATGCATATGTTCATCTGCATTTGTGTCTGTGGTCCATGCACGTAATACTGTGTGTGGAAGTGGGGTGTCAGTGTGTATGTGTGTCTAAGATAATTAACCGTCCACAGAAGCGTGTCATTCCTCTATTGTGTGTCAGAGCAGACCGCAGGGGTCCTGAGGAGGAGCGGAAATGCTGATTTAGTCTCACATTAGTCCATGGGCTCCTCTTTTTCCTCGCTTTTCCTTTTGATTAGACCAGCGTCCTCCTTGGATGGTAGGTGGCTCCATTTAGAAATCCCCAAATGTTACCTTCCTACCACCTGCCTGGCAAGCCTAACACACACACACACACACACACAGCCTATACACACGCACAATCAACCTCAACCTGTGCTATATCCACCACCCATTAACTCTACCACCAGCAGACCGCTGGCCGGCCGGCTCGATGCTCGGTGGCCTTTTCCAGAGGAATTCTTAGGGTGTTTTTTTTCTTGTAGATATTCTACGCCGCTTTGCGCCCTCAGATTTCACGCTGCAACATTAACACGAGCTGACACACTGGATTAAAGGCAGACAGCTGGAATGCCCGGGCCCTTTGTGCAGCGTGGACCTTAGCCAAGAGCCTTCGCTCTGAGGCCAAGAGAGACCTGGGAAAGAGAGCCCTCCTTGGAAATAAACACAAGATTGGCCAAGAGGGTGGAATGTACCTGACGGGGTAAATCCTTCACTGGCCTGGTCTGGCCTGGGTTGTTTGAGTCCAGACAGGTGAACCAGAGAGAGGTCTCTGAGGGCAAGAAGAAGAAGAAGAAGAAGAGGAGACAAGTCAAAACTGTGGAGGAAATAGGGCTGTTTTTAAACATCTGAGGCCTGTGTCTTCTGTTTAGGATGCATTCTAATTTATCAGCTGTAAAAGATGTACAATTAAAATCATACAAATCAGTACAGTGAGCAAAGTTGGTCTTCATTAATGAAAAGGTCATTCATTAAAAAAAATTTGCCACAAGGGACGATTATGTGAAAATGGTAAATGCTTGAGTAAACTGCTAGTATAACAGTACAAGTAGAGTCAGTGAACTGACTCAGTAATGGTCATTATATTACCACATGTCTTCTAGCATTAGCCACTGCTGATCATACAGTACCAGACCACAATAGCTTTGCCAGTTGGCAAGTGGAGCTTGGAGCTCTGTCGCAAACTGGACAGTAGGTTAATGATGTTTTTGATGTTTACGGTGTGGACTTTACAACACAGCTAATAAGATAGCTTCCTCCGTTTTGGACCATAGACGTATTAACAGAGATGGACACGGTGTGGCGACTCTTGCTGTCCATTAGTCCCCGAGGCCAACTGTGGTGCTTCAACAAAAAAATCCCTTTCGTCCCAAAAATGATTTTCCGAGCAAGAAACTTGAATAAGTCCAGTTGTTTGAAGGAGATGTTTTCACAGCAAAATAAAATAGATAATAGAGAGGGAATTATGACCTGTTTAACTTCCTAACACTAGCTCTAAGCAGCACGTTTAAAAAAAAGCCCACCCCCCCAAAAAATAGGGCTCTCCCAGAAGCTACAGTGTAATTTGAACACTGGAATTTAACCATGCATATGTTTTTTAGTCCCATTTGAGGTCCAGCGTGTGGAAACAGTTTGGCTTTCGCAAAAAGGGAGATGTCCTTGATAAATCGCTCGCTGTTTGCAGAATATGCAAAGGCCAATACAACAGCCAATCTTTCCTCTCACATATACTGAGACGCCATGGGATTGCTAAAACCGAATGCCCAGGTAACTCTAGCACTATATTTGCCATTAATCGTTGTGTTTACTTTTTTATATCCATAATTAATTTATCCCTGATTCCCATACAAGAAAAAACTTTGAGGAATCCTGACCTGTACTCTAGTATCCAGGTATTTATTTCAAAGTCACACTGATTGAATTTTTGGCAAAAAAAGTTACTGTATCGATTTCAAGTCATTGAATCATATCGTATTGTATTGTATCGTACCGTATCGTATCGTACCGTACCGTACCGTACCGTACCGTACCGTACCGTACCGTACCGTACCGTACCGTACCGTATCGTATCGTATCGTATCGTACCGTATCGTATCGTATCGTATCGCTCTAGATCAGCCAAATATCATCCTTGAATCCTATCGGAACCATGGAAAGTGATACGTATTGTATTGTTGTAAAAATGTATTGTTACACTCCTATTATGAATGAATGCTTTTTTTTCATATTTGCAAAAACTTCCCTAGAGCCAAGGAAAGCAAATTTAAAGTGTGTGATGTCCTCCTAATGTATAGGTTTGGACCGAGTGCGACTGAGCAGCAGGACCCCTGAGTTTACTGAAGTAATCGATAGTGTGTTTTATTATTTATGAACTCACCATTATTAAGAGGAAGTATGTGTTATTTTTGCTTTTAAAGTTACATTGTCTCGCTTTAATCTGATCAAATGCAAAGACGTTGGACAGTGATGCGAAATATTATTTTGATGTTCCTCAGCATATCAGCCTTCAAAAAACCCTCAGTGAAAGGACCAAATATCGGCGACATTTTACTACTTAAGCACATTCTTTAATCCAGCCTGCAAACGAGATTCTCCCAAATGGTTGTTTAAAGTGAGAAATAAGAGTGAGAGCGACACCGGCTTGTTGAGGGTCTCCATGGTAACGGAGCAGTCTAGTCACGCCTCATTACGGCGAGCCGAGTGTTTGTATTGGCCGTCCAGTTCCGGAATGCATTCTCCCCATGCTAATAGCCTTCAGATGCCATCGGCTCATTGCGCTCAGCAATGTCACCCAACTCGCCCAGACACACACACACACACACACACACACACACACACACACACGCACACACACACACATGCACACACACACACACACACACACACACACCCACACACACACCCACACACACATACACACACACACACAGGAAAGGGGAACAGAGAACTGACAGTTTTATGGCTTCAAATATTTCCCCCCAGAGATCTGTCTAAATAGATAACATAATCATTCCTAAAGTACTGCTGGCTGGCACAACTGGCTATATTCACTCCACTAAGCTCTCCCCTGGTTCATGCGTGTGTGTGTGTGTGTGTGTGTGTGTGTGTGTGTGTGTGTCCTCATGATTCCTGCACGCTGTGTGTTCCTGTGTGTGTCACTTTTATCATTATGAGTGATGATTATGGTCACTGAGTTCATGATTTTTTCTTTTTTTTATGAAATATTTCCTTTCCATCAGATTTCATAGAATATTTCATTGCATCCTGCAATACATAAACAACCCGTACTCATTCCCAGGGCATCAAATACCGATGCTTTGTCACAGCTGTCGGCGTTCGATAACGTGTGCAGATGAGACAGCCTTGAGCGGCAGTATAGGAGACCCACTTTCCCGCTTTCCATTAACTGCAAAGTAAATCTGCAGCAACAGAAAAGTGCTGTGGAGACGTAGTTTAAAGAGCGAAAGAGACACACAGGGCAGGTGGGAGGGAAGGTGGACGGGTCCAACAAACACAAGGCTTTCATCTGTTTGTGTCCCGCACATCACGTTTCATTTTCACTATACAATCAGCAGTTCGTTCGTGTCCTGTTTTCTCAACGTCCTGTAAAACCTTGTAATTTCAAGCCCAACCATGTTGTTTTTCCTAAACATAACTAAGTAGTTTTGTTGCCTAAACCCGGATGAAGTACCTGAAAGCCACACTTAAGTAAAAGTACAAGATATTTAACCAGAAAATGACTTTAGAAGTAGAAGTTAAAGCCACCTATTACTTGAGTAAAAGTCTTAAAGTGGCTAATATTTATTGTACTTAAGTATCAAAAGTAATTTTCGGATATTAAATGTACTTAAGTATTGAAAGTAAAAGTACAAGTAAATGCTGTTAATAAAAAAGCAAGTCAGAATTTTGAGATTTATTAAGTTTATTCCTCTTAACATGTACACCATCTTAAAAATGAAAGCTATATTACATTTGAAGAAAAACAAGGATTTAAAGAACAAAATCCTTTTTTTTTGCTTGCAATAATGACAAAGTAATGAAGATGCTTAGGGGAAATGTATTGGAGTAAAAGTATACATTTTATTTAGGAAATGTAGTGGAGTAAAAGTGAAAGTTGACAGAAATATAAAAACTTAAATAAAATACAGATATTCACAAAACATACTTAAGTACTGTAACAAAGTATTATAACTATAATGGTATTATTAAGTACTCATATCAGTACGCGGTAACGTACCAAAGTACTAAAACAAACCAACAAACCAACCCGAAAATGTGTCGTATCGTACCAAAGAAAGAGACGGTTTGTAGCAGACTGAGCAACGTTTACTTTTCTACACTTCCTTAAACAGTCTCTGCCAATACTCTCGATATCTAATGAGACCTCTAATAGTTCGACTAAAACGTGAATTTTTTTTTACTGTTATTAGTGCTTACAGTCTCATTTCTCACTGTTGAGTTAGGTGCGATAGTTGGTAGTGGTGACCTTGCAGTTAAGTGTCTCTATTGCTTGTAATTTTTTCCTGCAAGCTGCAGTCCATTCTCCACCAGTTGTGGTGAATCAGGTACATTTTCAAAGTTTGTTTTGGGGATATCATTGTTTCCTTTGTTTCAGTGTCTTGTTCCTTCTGTAGATTTGGTCATTTTATGTCCGTACGATGTCTGTATGACCTTTGCATGTACATGCTTCTTCAGAATGACAGCAGGTTACTATTGGTTTCGCTGTCTGATTCTTCCCCTGTTTCACGGTCAAAGTACTGTTTCTGCATGGCTTGTATGTAATCACCTGATAATAAGAATCGTATTTTCGTTAACTTAGAATGAGCCTTTTATATCTACATAGGGAGCAGGTCGCCTCTCCACGGAGTCCACCAGTAGCCCAGAACGGACAAACCGAACTCTGTTAACTTTTCCTGCTTGGGCCGGAGACGATAACGTTACTCGCTCCTGTCGCCGCCGCTCTCTCTCTCCCTTGCTTCACCACTCACTTCCCACCTACACGCACACTCTACGCGCTGGCTCTGCTCCAAATCGCTCTAGAGAGGGGCATTCGCGTTTTTGTGTCGGCCACCGTAGCTCTCCAACACGCTCGGCACACGGGAGAGGCTTCAGTTGGTTGCAATCTCCTCACCTTACCGCTAGATACCGCCAGATCCAACACACTGGACCTTTAAGTAAGGCATTTTTTTTAGGCATGAGGCGGTGACTTTACCTGGGTGAGTCATCCTTTTTTCTATGCTGGTTATCGTGTCTTCATCTGCACCAACGTGTCTACCTGAAAGTTCTGCATCTAACAGTTATTTTTGAAAAACGCCAGTTTCACAGTTTCTCAGAGCTCAAGGTGACGCCTTGAAATTGCTGGTTTTGTCTGACCAAAGCTTGATTAATGACTTAAGTGATGAATCAATTGTGAAAAAATTCATTCATTACTTTATCTCACGGTTAACTCTTTGCTGTGGCCGCATGAAAAGATAAGAGGGCAGTGTGTGAGAAACTGATGCCGTGTGCAGCGATGCTTAACTCGATGCCCCTTTGGGACTTCACAGGGATTTAGTTTTCACTGGAAACTCCAAAGTCCGGCCCAGGTTTACTAATCTGCACAGTGTAAGGCTACTTCACTTAAGAAAATATCAGTGAGCCTTCATGCAGAGAAGATAGCAGTGGCTTGGCGCAGCATGGAAGCTGAGTGAAGAGGGTGGAGGCGTACTGAGGGAGAGGTGGGATGAGAGGTGGGGATGTGAGCGCACATAAAGGAATAAAGGAGAGAGCGGGAAAGGGCCGCAGAGAGAGATAGAAAAAAAGAGAGGTGAAACTAGAAGGAGGAAGTGTATGAATGGCAAGAGTGAAGAAAAGGGTGTTTTTTTTCAATGTTATTAAGGGGCCAAAGCGAGGAGAGCTGCAGTTGGTAGGGGGGGCTGACGGAGGGCTTGATGCTAGCAGACAGTTACTTAGCGTCTGGCCTGCTACACAACACAACATCATAATTGGGCATCAATTTAACTTCACTGAGCTGCATGATTGATTAAAATAAGCTGAATGATTAAATATAATATATTACGCTGCATTAGCTACTTTGAAAGAGCTGTGAAATGAGTAATTAAAAAGATGGAGATATAATGTTTTTGTACAGTATAGTCATATCGGGGACAGAAGACGAGGTGCCATCTCAGCCATGTCTGTCCATTAGAGAGACTTCAGGCTATTCTATACCTGCTGAGAGCTCTTGTTGATCACTTTTAATGGACAAAAGGACACTTTTTATGGACATAAAATAAATACTGGCTTCGCCTCCACAGTGAGAAAAGCTGGCTGACTGAACTAATGGAATTCTTCACACTGTAGGAATGCAATTATTCAGTTTACTGGTAAGTGTAAAGCTGTATTAAACACAATAAAGAAATATTTTCACCCAATAAAATTGTTATGGCTAACTTGTGAGCAGTAAGGAGCGACATGTTTCACAGTGGGCCTAAATGTTGTCATGTGAGTCATTGTTAATATAAAGATATTGATTAATGCAGCTTTAAAAGTTTGCTGCAAAATATGTGATTGTTTAAAGAACTCAGTGGAACTCAAAAATGTCAAAAATGCATATCCAGCCCGTTGTCACTCCCAAGTCGTCGAGTACGTCAGCTTGGTCGGCGGCCTGTACGTTTCAAACTATGATGCTCTATGTGGCCGTAGTTATGCCGGGAGTAAAGGAGGAAGTCAGGTGGGATAGTATAAAGAGCGACAAAGTCTGCGTAATGAGGAGCTTGGGTTGCATGGATGGGTCAGAAAACACAGGGGACCGGTGTTGCTGTCCCGTTAAACCAAAAGTCAACATTGACTTACGCCACGTTACGTTAAAATAAGTCTGTTTGTTATGTAACGTAACGCAACGTAACATAGTGTGGCATAACATAACATAACGTAACGTAACATAATTTACTTTACGTAACTTACATCCCATGGGTAACATACTTAATATACTTACTAACTATGTAACAAACATACTTAATTAAACCCAAACCACAATCTTTTCCTATCTTGGCCTGGATATCTGTGATCCGGATATCCACTGGCTACACCGGAACCCCAGAAATATTGTCTGTTGCCCCCAGAGGGTAAATCGTCGTCAGACCGATAACCGACGGGTCCTGAGATTGGTTGTTCTGAAACTGTCACTGTTTTTCCTGAGTTTCCCAAGGTTACTGTTCCCCCTGTAATCATCATGTGTTCCCGTTGCTTTGAATAAACATTAGAGGCAGCAGTAAACATACTCTACGTCAATTTGTATGTGGTATTTTGTTAAACTGTGTTTCTATATTGGGCAATTTTGACTACAATGAAAGTGTTGTGGTCTCTTACAGCAATTTGGCCCAGAATACCACAAGCCCGGGATTGTTGGTGGAACTACTTGGATTGGATGAAGAGAAATCAGCTAATCTAGCAACATCATTTTAGTCTATTTTGCCACTAGCTTTGTCTATCAAGCTGATCAAATGAACAAAACAAACACCACTCACACAATCAGTAACAACTCATGTCATATTCTCTACTAATTATGTTAAATATAAAATGTGAAAAATAAAGTGTAAAATGTAAATGAAAATGTATGTAATTGTTTGGTACAGGCATGGAAAGGCAATCGCATCCTCCCCCCGATTATATTCATCACAGGGGACAACATAATTAATTGTTTACACACACACACACACCTCCCACTCGCGCTTCACTCACATGAGTTAATTTCTCACAGAGCAACACACACACACATGCCAAAACTGGCAGGAGCTACAGGTAGGTTGTGGTGTGAAAGCCTGTTGCCAGGCAGACTGCTCGGTCTGCATGTGAACACACAACACAACTGCTATACTGTGATTAAAATCCACAGCAACTAAGAGGGCTTAGACTGATACCTGTCTGTGGAGGTGATGACATACCAATATTTTCTAGTTGATAACACTAATATGTCATAGACTTATATTTAAATATGACTGATTTCATTCAATATATGTATTTAACACACGGTGCGTTTTAATTATAAAGTACAGCTCTTGATGAGAGCTCTGAAATGAGCGTCATCAGCTGTAATCAGGCAAATTAAAACATCTGTAACAATAATTTATCAGGAATACCAAAGGCAGGTCCATAATGTATGGGCAAGACTGCACATTTTATATAGCTCAAATGATGCTGTCACATCAAATATCACCTTGAAGTAGGCTACAGTGTGTCAAATCAACATGAACTGAGTATAACTGAAAACCTATAAATTCAAATTTCTTCCTTTAGTTTATCTTCTGGTAAATCAAAATGTCCCTCTTGCAGTAATGGTAAATAGATAGCATGACAGAACAAAGAGGGAGAAAAGAGACAATAGTATTTAACTTATTACATTGTTGCATTGGCTCAGGCCAGAAAAAATGCAGACCTTCTGTTCTTTGTTGTCAATTTTTTTGACATTCAAAATTGGATAAAAGCAGATGAATGCCATATAAGAGCTATAGTTGAAGTATATGCACCAAGTAGTGCAGCAGTCAGGTGCACTGTGCCCATGGTGCGAAGTGTCATTACCAACACGTCAGCTACCAACTACTGGGCTATAACTATCAATACCGTCACATATCTATATATCTATATATCTATATATATCTCTATATATATAGATATATACGGCAGTGTATGTATATATATAGTTACATGTGAAAACCCCTGCAGTAATAGATGTAGTATGAGTGTGTGTGAGATAAGTGGCTGTTTGGATGAAGTCCCTGTGGGTTTCCTCAGTGTCTGTAGTGACTGATAAGTGCCCTCTGATTGTACTTATCTCCATGTGGGTGGGTTGAAAAGGCACATTTAGTCATGCAGGCGAGATAAAAACCAAAAAAAAACAAAAAGGCTACAAAACACCTACGGCAAGGACTGTTTATGTAGTTCCTCCCAATTGGATATAAATAGTCTGTAACATGAGGCCTTTTATGGTTCGGTTGTGGTGGTGTGTTATGCTTGTGGCATAGCATGACAGACACACGGCTGAACACATACACAGCGATTGTATCAGGCGGCGTAGTTCATCCGAGCATTAAACAACCCCAGCACCTATCTGCAAGGAAAACAAACAAGTGTCTGCAACCAAGTGCAGACGGCAGCTGGCTGCGGTCGTCTGCTGCAGGGGCAGGCTTGTTTGTGAGCGAAGCGGAGTCTCTGGCCCTGTTCAGACCTGGCATTAACATGCGTCCTGGGTGATCTGATAACAGGTGGACAGCTCTAAGTACAGGTGTGAATGCACTCAAGACGCATTGATTACGCATTGAAATCCGATCGCTCAGATCACATTCGGAAATGGTCTTTTAGCACGCGATGTCTAGGTTTCTTTCACAACAATGACCCCACTAGATGTACATAATCCCGCTTATTACGCAGCTACTTACATAAGAAATCAATATTTTGACACAAAAACGGTCCTCCAGAGTCCGACATCAGAACTGCGCCCATAGCAACGGTCTGTTATACATAGCAACGGTCTGCTATAAAGAAATAACAAACGCCGTGATTGACCAATCAGATCAAGAATTCAACACAGCCGTATAATAAAATCTAATAATCATCTAATAGAATCACTACTGCAATTCACTGCAACTTCAGGTAATTGCTTGAAGAAAAGAAGATAACAACTTCTCTAAAAGCAGATAGAGCCTGCATTATAGGCAATCAAACATTTCCCCTATGAATAATTATAGTGTCACATAGAATCATATGGTCATTAGTCATGAAGTAGAAGAAATTCAAGCTAATCCTTAAAGGAAAACTTGTCATGCCTCTACAACGATGATGAACAGGCAATGCAGCCCTTTCCGACAGGGGAATAATTAGCCTGATGCCTCGGCTCCGCACATGAACGACCCTGAGTTTTTAAGATAAAATCTCAGGAACAAGGTGTAGATATTCCACACATCACCCTTGATTCTTTTTAGTTTGGAGATTTGGAGATTCACCTGTCTGTAAAAAATCCTTCGGGAGCCACCTGGTTGAGAGGATGCGATTTCTAACGGCCGCTGTTCATTCATACTGTAGCAGCCTGTGACTGTGTGGCTGCGCTGTGTTTGATCTGAGCGTCTGTATGACAGCCTGAATGCGGCCCTCCCTCAAAGATATAATAGGGTTTTATTTGCCCCTTGAGAACCAGAGAGGAAGCCAAAACTGCAGCTGCAGGGCCACAGGAGTACCAACCCCCCCGCCCTCTTGAAAAAAAAAAATCTCCCAGTAAAGAGGACAGAGGGAACTGTATGAAAAAGAAAGAAGTGTGTGTTTGAGTGTGTGTGTGTATTAGTACTTGTATTTCTATACTATGAGGACCAAATGTACCTGCAAGGATATAAAGATGAGCAATAATTCTCCAGTGAGGATATTTCCTCCCTTAACTTTTATTTCCTCACTTAACTTTTTTTTGAAGGAGCAGTGGGTCCCTGCTGAGGACCACATGAGGACACATGGTAGTAAACATGGATGTAGACAACGCAAACTTTTAAGAAAAATCAGCTTTGCAAATGTTTTATGTGGAAGGGAATGCACTCAACATATTTGTTAGTCCTCAGGGGTACATGATGCATTTCGACAATTAACATAACTTTTGTTTGTTTACAATAAAATTTCACGGGGCACTTTTAAAGACCTATTTTAAAGGTCCCATATTGTAAAAAGTGACATTTTCAGGGCTTTCATATTATAAAGCAGGTTTAAGTTCTATATAAATACTGTGAAAGTATCAAAACACTTAATCCACAGAGAAATACACACAGCCTGTATTCAGAAACTGAGCTTTTGAAACAAGCCGTCAGGATTTCCATCCATTTGTGATGTCACAAATCTACAATATTTAGACCATTTCAAAGTTTTAAACGTAAACATTCTAAATGGGTCCCAGTTTATTTCCTGTTGCAGTGTATGTGAATGACATCAGCTGATAGGAAGTAAACATTGACCTAGCAACACAATTCTGTTGCAATTCCATTGCAATTCCATTGAAATGCACTAAAACGGAGCGTTTCAGACAGAGGGTAAATACAGATATATTCAAGCAGACAATAAGAAAATAAAGTTTTTTTTAAACATTAAAGCATGTAAACATGTTCTAGTAGAAACCCAAAATACAAGTACGAACCCAAAAATTAGCACGATATGTCCCCTTTAAGGTCAAAAGCTGGATTTAGGGTACTACAACTCTTCGGGTGTTTGGCTTTCCTATTATACACTAATGGAAATTGGTACCAACAATTCCAAAAAGGAGAAGATGAGAACTTCAGCTCAGCTCCAAGGATGGGCAATTACCTAATTATAATGGCACGCATCTAAATTAGCCAGGGTTGTTCATCTCGATAAAAGGATGTAGTTTCACTGAGAGACGTGAGAATGTAACACATTTTGCTTGATATTTTATGCCACATTCGTTCATATTCATCAGGAAGCTACAGGCTGACGAATGAAAATGAAAAACAAGTTTGGTTAATTTTCATTGTTTGGCTAATGATACCACTTGTATGATGGTACCACCCCTCTTTTCTCCTATTGGTTGAGGTGACCAGTGAATCAATCACCCAACAACTTTGCAGAATAGAGTTACAATTAGAGTAGAGTTACAATAAAGTTAATATGACCTTGTCAGACAAGTTAATGTTAAAGGTGGCAGCATGGTCCCCATACCAACCTGCTTGTCATCTCCTCTGTAGGTTCTCCACGCTTGAGTTTCACTCTCAGCCTTGCGGGAGCTATAATGGGCGCTCTGGACAAATCAACTGAAAGCACACATCTAGGCCACTTAAGAAGAGAGCAGGAAAAGTCGCAAGTGACGTTTTTTTTTTACAGGAGCTATACTTCGTTGTTGAACAGCACATATCTTGTTTTCTGCTTTCTTGTTCCCCTTGTCTATATAAAGATGTTGGTGATCTGGATGCCGGAGCGTTTTGCAGACTGTGATGTTTCAAATTTCGAGAGGCATGACCTCAGGTCCATGCAGCATCTGCAATCATGTAATGTGTGTACAGTGGGCCGCAGGCTGCATTCAGACCATAGACTGTATAAAATATGAATGCAGTCTCCGTGATGTCACCCATACGTTTCTGAAGAGCCGTTGTGAAGCTCAAAGTGGGTGGCTCTGGCCGCCATTTTCACCAGATTTCACCAGCAGGACTGTAGCTAATTTCAAGTGGACTGCAAGTATTGCATACTTATCATGTAAGTGTAAGTATAATATAAAGAGAACTTACTGTGTTGGAAGTCAGTTATAGGACCAATAAACACATTGAAATACAGTATATACTTATTAACCATTTCACAAGGCTATGGGTTATTGAATAAGGAGAAAATCTCAGAAACGTTTCGAAAATTTGCAAAACTGCAAAAAACATTTTGCCTCTTTTTTGCCTTCAGACATTTAAAATATTCTAATGTTTCTATGAATTGCAGTCTTCCTAAAGACGAGACACGACCCTGTGATTACAAAAATCAACCAATTTTATGATTTAAATGTTACGAAACTGAGTCGTCGCTGTAAACTTGCACAAACATACACACACACACACACACACACACACCCAAGTTTAAAGTAATGCTCATCCACCGTGTGGGGTGGGGTGGTGAGGAAAGGGGTTGGCGGGGGCGGCGAGCTGTAAGAGTGGGGGACGTTCAAAACCTGTGAACAGCGGGGCTGATTTGATGTGAGGGACCCCTTGCTGGCTGCTGTGAATGGAGAGTTGCATACCTTGCTGACTGCCGTTTGTGCAGCAGCCCATAGAAGAAGAAAGAGCAGAGAAAAAGAATCACAGGAAGGGGAGAGACGGGGAGTGAGAGAGAGAGAGAGAGAGAGAGGGAGGGACAGGGGGATCAGCAAAAAAAAGCATGTTCTTGAACTTGGCTGATAGCATCTGTAATTTCCTCCTCCACTGTTCCTCTATATGTATCAGCTGCTGGCTTATTACTGGCTGGCTCTGCCTCGCCTCTGATCTGGCTGTTGTGAGCCTTGGTGCGAAAATAAGAGACACAGAGAGAGAGAGAGAGAGAGAGAGAGAGAGAGAGAGAGAGAGAGAGAGAGAGAGAGAGAGAGAGAGAGAGAGAGAGAGAGAGAGAGAGAGAGAGAGAGAGAGAGAGAGAGAGAGAGAGAGAGATGAAAAAAATCCTCACAAAAGTCTTGGTAAAGAGCTTTCAGTGTGTGCTACAGAGGATCATATAGCTGGTTTCAAACACACCAACCTCTTCAACGCTCACGGAGTCACCAGCATCGCTGTGGATAAAGAAGTGTACAATTTTATCTTTATTCTATTTTTATATTACCGTACTGTAACAAACAGCCAAAGATAAGCAGACAGAAAACATACACGACAGCAAATATTTACAGGCAAATGAACAACAATGGACATATACAAGTCACATTGTTACTGTCCACTGAATATACAGGGTTTATTTTAAAGTCCAGTCAAATTCCCAAAAATACAAAATATTTTACAATGAATGTTTATACTTGAATACTGCGATCGATGTAGGCATCATAAAAGCCCAGCAAGTGACGTAGTATATAGAGTAACCTTTATTGAAAATTACGTGGTATAATAATGATTAAAACAAGTAACGAAAGGCGTGAATGCTGACTTTTCATTTATTACATAACGTTGTTTTATGTAATGTTATTTTACATAATGTTGTTTTACATAATGTTGTTTTACATAATGTTGTTTTACGTAATGTTGTTTTATGAAATGTTGTTACATGATGTTGTTACGTAACATTATGTAAGAAACTCCGCTGAGGGCGATTTTTGTTTATTTACGATAATTACATTGTAACACAAGTTGTTAGGTTGTGTTGTTATTATGTTATCATTCTAACACAAAGCATGATGTTTTCTCTAACCTTAACCAAGTAGCTTTTTTGCGTAAACCTAAGTGATTGTTTCACAATGTTAACCACACGTCATTGTGCGTTTCTGCAAGCCTGACACGGTCCAGAAACGGCAACATCCAATGTATCCTATGGTTTGTGTACAATGCCAACATTTGTTCTGGCAACTGGGTTGAGCATATAGAGCTTCAACGTTCAACAGGAAGGATCAGATAATATATACAGTATTTGACGTTGTCATAAAATGTGAGAAAATGTTTATTAACTTAAAAGTCTTTAAATTCATGATACAACAGGTTCAACTCTCTATAAAGGTTTCTAAACTCTATACACATACTGGCACATATCAGCTTGTAGTTATTTTCAGGGTTACATTGATATATAATTTTTTTCTCTGTTGTTACTGTTTCCAATCTACAGCTAGTTAGCTGTTTGGGGATAGTAAACGCACACACAATTGAAGCAAATGACAAAAGATGAAACTGCTCCTAGCTCAGCTGTCTGAACCCGCGCCTTTTAGAAAGATACAACAGTTTTTGTGACAAGAACAAAACCCTGAAGTTTAAACGGATTACTTGTATATTTTGGATTTAGTTCGAACTGTTAGCTTCAACATGTAGAGTTCGATATTGTCTTTGTGAAAGCTATATTGGCCGTGCCTCCTCCATCTGTGCTATAGAGCTCCTATGTCCCCTGCAGCCATAAGCAGCTCCTGTATGGTCGTATAGTTTCAGTTCCACCAAATCCTCCCCTCAGACAATGCTGCTCCGCTTGGCTAGTATTGTTCAGCCTGTGGGAACCAGCTTCCTATATTAAGAAACTAAGGAGGGAGAGAGAGAGAGAGAGAGAGAGAGAGAGAGAGAGAGAGAGAGAGAGCGCAAACGCCTGCTCGTTCTCCCACTTTTCCACAGACATAATAGCATTCTTAGAGTGAGAGAGCAATGAAAGACAGTGGGAGAAAGTTGCAGTCTTCACACTTCAGTGGTCCTCACCCCCCCTCTCCTCCCTCTTCTTTCTCCCCCTACCTTTTTTCCTTCCCCTCCAGCACACACACTTTTCTTCTTAGGGGATTCTTTAGAAATGGGACAAGAGAGAGGGCGAGATCAAAGGAGGCCAATTGCCACACACAGCATTCCCAGCCTGGCTCTGTACATGTACACACACACACACACACACACACGCACACACACACACACACACACACACACACACACACACACACACACACACACACACACACACACACACACACACACACACAAACCTGCCCTTGATTTCCAACATCCATCTTTTGTGATGTTGAAGATATGGTAAAACAAAACAAAAAAAGTCTCCTTAAATTGCTGTACTGTATGGAAAGTTATTTCCTGAAAGTCAATGAATACTGTACCTCTGTTTCAGAGCAGGAACAGATCAGATATCATGATGCTAAAAGATAGCAGTCAGGCTGGCTAACCCCCTCAAAATCTCCCCCTAACCCTAACCCCTCAGACTGTGACTTTATCTTTGTCCATAAGGCCAAAATTCCAGCCGATTCGACTGTTATCAGGCCATTAAATAGCCGTTATCGGTCGCTATAAGCACCATAGATGTGGGTCAATAGGAGCCTACTGTGCCTACTGGGTTGTAAAAGTGAAAGTGAAACTTAAAAGCAACCCGTTCTAACATGTTGTAAAGCTGAAACGTCACATTTTGAACACAAACAAAAAGGCTTCTTTAGGTTTAGGCACAAAAAAAATCCCCTCTTAGTTAAGTTTCAGGAAAAGCATTGTGTTTCGTCTTAAAATAACTATGAACACAAAATCAACAACACAGGATGTAAACTCCACTCTCCTGGGTGAAAACCTTGTGTTTTGTGTCCCATCCATCGTCTCCAACCTCCACCCCTTGTGGAGTTTTACACTATCTTTACTACAGCAACTGACTTGCGCTTCTGCTCCTGTCTTGATTGCTACAATCGCTAGAGATCGCTGTCATGTTCTTTTATACCTTCTTTCGGTGATCTACTATGTGAATAGATGATAAAACCTACTAATGGGTGGAGTAAGCCCCTATTGACCCACATCTATGGGGCTTATAGTGACTGATAACGCCTATTTAATAGCCTGACAACAGTCTAATCGACTGAAAATTCGTTATACTCTATAGTTAAAAAAAAATGAAAAATGAAAAAAAAAAAAAAAAAGTTTTAAAAACTGACTCACATGATTGGTTGGTTGGTTGTGTGGTTCTATGGTAGGCATTGATTGTTCAGCCTACTTGAAGTAATGTGTGTCAAAAACAATGTCTGTTGACTTTTGCCAGACCACAATGAGTTGAGGGAAATTTTGGGGTTGGCACTGTTGGGTTGACATTCACTGCACTTCTCTTTTCCCTGACGGGCTTTTTCTTCTTTATCCACCCCTTCTCAGCTCTTCTTCTCCATCCTGGGGAGAAATGGGAGATGATGGGAGGCCTGGCCTAAATCTTGGGCATCTGTATGTCTTTAGCCAACTGGGCAACCAGGACACTATATTTTATATTTTCTGTTAAACAGAGCACTGGCAGAGCTTATTCCACACCTCTTACCCCCACCAGAGCAGCCATCAGATGCGGAGAGGAGCTAAATCCGGCCTCACACCTTCTAAGACGCCGTATGCTACCTTACTGCATAACTCACTCACTATGTGGCACCTCTGCTTGTTAAGAGTCCTCCCACTGGTTTTCAGGGAAATGAGATGTGGACCGCAGATTTAGACCATACGCTATATATTGAATTTTCAAGGCTAATTTGATTTCCGACCATGATAACAAATGTATAGGGTTCAGTAGGTAGACTCTTGTCATGGCATATAGATGAATTCCGGCGAAATACCTGAAGCAACTAAGTCGCCATTACTGCGGTGGTGGCTCCCTACAATACAAAACTGTTTTTTGTTTACATTTTTATTTTGATTTATCATTGTTGTAGGTCTATGGTACAGCTACGGTATTAGGGCCACATTGAGGAAAAAAAAGAAATCTGAGATTTTGAGAATAAAGTCGTAATATTACGAAAATAAAGTCGTAGGTTTACGAGAAAAAAAGTTGTAATATTATGATAATAAAGTCAGAAGTTTACGAGAAAAAAAGTTGTAATATTATAAAGTAGTAATTTTACGTGTTATTTTTTTCTCGTAAAGTTATGACTTTATTCTCGTAATATCACAACTTTTTTTTCTCATACAGTTATGACTTTATTCTCGTAATATTATGACTTTTTGCTCATAATATTATGACTTTATTCTGAAAATCGCAGATTTTTTTTCCCTCAATGTGGCCCTAATACTCCGTAGCACATTTGCATTAGACTTATATACTATATACTTAGACTATAAACTGTGTTACCTTCATCACAATGCTCAAATGTTTTGCGGCTCCAGACAGATTATTTTTATTTTTTTGCCTAAAATGTCTCTTTAGATAGTAAAGGTTTCTGACCCCTTGTCTAGGGGCTGCTGTTGTCCCGCAGAATAAATTAACTTAATGAACTAACGGTGGCGTTATTGTGAAATATAATGTTAGTTGCTCTAACTAGGGCAACCTAATGACCACAAAGTAAACATCATCCAGCAATCCATTTTTCATCTGTGTTTATTATTTCACCAGATTCGTCTATGAGTGTTCCTCTATTAGAGGACAACATACAGATTAACATTCTTGTTTAAGTTTGACTGCTTCAGTGTCACAAGGCACATTAATACTTTCTTCTTCACATCAACTTTGACTAAGAATACGTCTAATCTTGGATCTTAGGAGCAACAGGAGGCTATACATATAATCTACTTAACCAACTGGCGTTACATCCTGGTTCTGTTTTGCCTTGTCTAATTAGAGAATAGGATACTATTCCCATGCAATGGTTTGATGTTTTCGATCACTGTAATAGAGACCCAGGGTTGTGGCAGGCAGAAGATATGAAGTGGAGATTGCTTTTTTTGGATATGTGTTACTGAAAAGGAGAAGACTGCTAAATCTCACTTCAACTTCCTTTAAGGGCGGGTCCATTATTGTTTGTTCATTTGAGTTTTTTATATAATTCTGCAGCTTCCCAGAGGTGTTCCTTATGTACTGTATTTAAATTACAACATTAACATTTTTGTCAAAGTACATATGTTTTTGCCGAACGATTTCCCACATGACCTTACGTAGGTTTCTGCATGATGACGCTGCATGATAAATATATCCTTATACATAGTCTGTGTAAGACCTACAGTATCTTCGATGGTGGTCGGCACCCTCCCCCCCAGTTGTACCTATGGAAAATGGAAAAGATTCCACTACAATGACAGTGTAAAGCAGATATTACCTATTTCAACATAATAATGTAAGTTTAAGCAGATAGTAAAACATAATGGAATCACAATACAGTTCTGGGAAACAAAACTTATGCTTGTGTGTGTGTGTGTGTGTGTGTGTGTGTGAGAAAGAGAGACATGGGCAGATGAAGACGGGTTTCTATTTCCAGAGCACTTAACAGCTCTTCGTAGACATGTGACACATACAGTCACACACAGTCTGTCGGATGCATGAAATCACAATGTCACACTTCATGTTAAATAAGTAAAATTCATGCTATCTGCATCAACAATTCAAGAATAGAATCCAGGACTTCAGAGCATTGTCTGAGGAAAGGCTCCGGGTTGTTTTCAAGGATATTCTTACAGAGATTTTGCAGCAGAAATAAATCTATGGTATTGTAAGACATACACATATTGAATGTAAAGGCCATGGGGTTATTCAGAGTATATTCCCATGGAAACATGAATGTAGTCAGCAAATTTCAAGGCAATATGCCCCATTAGATTATGAGATATCTTCTGTGCAAAATACAACCACAAAGATTACGCATTTCAAGCTCCGCCAATGGTTTGAAATGGTGTACACTTCCTGTTTCCTTAAGTGGGTGAGGTCATGCATGTTTGCCTACTCCCCCCATCCCCTCATCTCGTTTGGAAGTGTTGTGAACATCGTGTGGATGGATGAAAGCAGATTGGGTTATATTTGCATAATGTATTTATATTTTCTTTTGCTGCCATTAGACATTAGCTAACGGCCATAGTTAGCATTATGAAAATTAGTTTGCTAGGGCGTTGGCGAACGTTAGTTGCCAGATCTTGCGAGAGTGTGTTGATGAGACAGAGAAATGTCTCCAACAATGTTAATTTTGTTCTGATTTGTCTCTCTGAAAAAGGCCATTTTATTGTCAGAATGTTTGGAAGTTATATGGCTTGTGAAAAATGGGTCCGATATTTACTTTATGGGGCGAAGAATTGGTCGTAATCTGTGTTCACGTTCACTTTTCTCTGTTAACTTGGAGTTAATAGACTTGCTACAGTATAGTCTCCTAACGGGGCAGGCCCATGTGACACAGATACAATAAACTGACTCAAAGTGCAATGTCTCCTTTCTGAACTGTCACAATTTAGTCCAGTGCCAACATTGCATTCCATAACCAGACCATATTTTATTTGTTGTTGTTGTCACCAAAAAATTAAAAAAGGAAAGAAATGTTGGCAGTGGATGCAACATTTTTGGGTCCACTGCCAATTAGGTTGAATTAGCCAATATAGATGTTTTTGTCTGGCTTTTGGGTTACATTGTCCAACAAGCCAGCCTCATCCTGTAACTCTCCTGGGGGATCCCAAGGCGTTGATAGGCTACGTTTGGGTACCAACCTGGACCTACCACCTGGATTACGATTTGTAGCAACATGAAGAATCAGTAGCACAATACAGATACTGGATGTATCTGAAAAATGTTCATCGACAATAAACTTGTTTTTCCTACAATATCTGCTTGTGGCAACTAGGCTACAAGATGATTACGAACATGGTTAAGGTAAGGGAAAGATTGTTGTCTACCTTAGGCATTGAAAAAGGTAACACTGCAGGAGAAGGGTCGTTAATTGATTTAAAATGGTCGAGGATAGGTCTATATTTTACTCAATATTGATGTTTGTGGGCACTTTGTTGATACATTTTGTATCCATCATATCTTTTGCGGGATTGGTTTGCATTGTGATGTACATACAGTGCTGTTGTCTGTGGCTGATGTGCACACACATCTGCGTTTGTAGAACAGCCGATAGGAATGCTCTTTCTCTGAAATGACCTGTGATTGGCCAAAGTCTCCCCTGACGGGCTAGATTTTCTAAAGCCTGAAAACAGAGCCACGAGGAGGTGCAGAAGTCTAGTTTTCTCTCAAACTACTTGAATTACAATATGCTGAAAGGTTGTTATGGGATTTTTGCCCAATGATGCCAAAAACATTCGGCCTTCCCCCACATTAAATCATGCCAAACTATATAAAATGTGAAAACTTTTCATACTGAAATTACCTGTCCTTTAAGCACAAATTTAAGTACACATTTATTCTTATGTCTCATTGTGCTCTGTCATTATTATTCAGCAGATGTCAAACCATAACCACACATTTTTTGCAAAGCAAATGAACCCTGAATTCAACTCTGCAACTAAATCTACACGCTAATCCAAAGTAAAACTCCATAATCTATCATGAAAGTAATCGTTAAAGGTCTCCTGCTAAGCATAGATGAATCGGGTCTGTGTATTAACATGGATTGACTGTAAGTGCATTACTAATCCATAATGATGGCTATCAATCATGCCGACATCTGCTCTTTGTGGTGATCAGGAACAAATACGGGAAGTGAAAACGGCACTCGTCTTAATGATGTGATAGCATAAAAACAGAGCTTTTTGTTCAACCGTGTAGATCTTACCCAACCAGAGCTGAACTTGCACTTGAAATTAAAATATAGAAAACTCAAAAATAGAAAAGAGAGTAAAAGTTTACTGGGGGTGTGAAAACAGCTGCTTCAATTCCGTTTTTTCCCTTTGAACTTCCCACTTACATGGGCAAAAATCAGTGGCAATTATGTAATAAGATGAAACAGTACAGTACATCTTACAAAACAATGGAGTACATCAAACACATTGTACTTTCATCATTCACCGCAGCTAAAAAAAAACTCTGTTAGCCAGGGGAAATGGTGTTAACATGCAGGAAGAGCCATCTCAGCTGTCTAGACATCGGCTACTGACAAACAGAAAACCCCGAGCTACAGTGGGGTAGCAAGAGGAAGTCATACGGAAGAAACATGGCTCCCCAGTATAAATAGCCTGTACAGGGCATGTGTACTGACAGATTAAACCATCTTTGAAGTCTGCCATACATCAGTTGAAAACTCCCTTCCCCTGCTCTTTAAGCTAATAAGCTTAAATCTTCCAGCAGCCAAAGCTGCTCCTCCATAAAAAAAAAAGACGAAGAGAAGGAAAAAAACCTTTTAATCCCGGCTTTGATGATACATTATGTGCTGCTGGAAAGAACACTCAAAGTTCCCCCTGAAACTTAAAAGTGACATGGACCCCATCAAGCTGTTCTGGATGGAGGGACCAGTAGAAGGAGCGTCCACATGACAATAGCATTGGAAGCTGGAGGGTTGGAGGGTTGGGGAGATGGGGTTGAAAAGAGGGTGGGGTGGGTTGGAGGGGCATTTTTCCATTCTCAGTTCGTCATATAACCACTTGTAGTTCAACCCAGCCCCATTCCTCAGATATGACGGCGGCAAACAACACGCAGACACAAGCATAAACTCAACGTGACCCTGCTTTCTGCATGTGTAGCACTCGGCGGCTCGGCGGCTCAGCGAGCGCAGATTAGGCTTTGAGAAGAAGCAGCGTGGGGGCTATAAGGTAGTACGGAGAGATGAGGGAAAGGAAAGGGAGCGATGGAGAGCGAGAGATATAAAAAAAAAATGGGGAAGGAGGGTGTGAGAAGGGAAAAAAGGAGGATCACAGAGGTAGGATGGGAGAGCTGAGAGAGGGTGAGAGTGGGAGAAAGGGGAGGGAGGTGTTGGGGAGGCCACAGAGTCCACATTTGTCATTTTCCAGCAGAGAGGGAGACAGAAAGAGAGAGAAAACACAGTAGCGCAATGATCTGCTTTCTGGTTTCTATGGCAACAGTCGACTATTATCCTCAACTGTCATTTATTATGAAGGGATCTGACTTCAGCGAGGGGGAGAAGAGAAAGAAAGAGAGAGAGAGGGAGCGAGAACGGACAGAGAGGTCAGGCCTCCTACCTTTGGGAGCAGAGAGCGATGTGTGAAGTCAACTGAGCTGAGGTAAAACGCACCATCACATGACAACATCAGGACATTGTCAGGTGTTGGGAGAGCAGAACAGGCGGGGAGGACCCGAAAGCAGAAAACGACAGGAAGACTTGTGCAGTTCAACAATTAAAAAAAAAAAGAAAGGCTTACAACTCAGAATCCAAAAGTGCATGCAGGTAACAGCGGGCACAGGTAATGGGCAAACCAAACTCCATAACTGATGAAAAGCAAACCAACAAAGAACAAAGGAACTGAGGTGCTATAAATAGTGACTGACTGGGGAAGTGAGAACTGGTGGTGAGGTGAGTGCAGAACTAATAAGAGACAGGTGAAACTAATCATGGCGGGGCAGACAATTAAAAAGGCAGGAAAACACACAAACAGTGTTTTCCAATCCACGTACTTCCAGAAGTACACTTCAATATAGTGCACTGTGTGCACTCTGTACTTACTTGAGTAGTGCGTGAATTTCAACGGTGTAGGGTCGTCTCAAATCGAATACTCTGCGGCGCGCCTACCGGAAATGATGAATGCAACATTTCACCGCGGTTTGCTACCCACCAAAATAATTTTTTCTTCTTCGGGGTTTTACGGCAGCTGGCATCCTTTGTGTTGCACTGTTGCCTCCTTCAGGTTTTATCCGTCCACTACCCACCAAAATATGTGCCTGCTTTGTTGATCAAGAATCCACAGAAAATGAAAGCAAAGTGGAAATTACGTTTCCAACGTCGTCGCCTACGCCTACGATGTGTCCTCCTGTTGGATGAAAATGCACCGGTATGTTTACGTATTGTTTTATTCTGTTATCTACGTAGCCCATAGACATCTATAAGGTACGTTGTTCAGCACGGCAAAAGCTCCTGCATCATCTGCCGCCATTTTCACATGTTTGAATAGCGGTCGTGGTCCCGCCCCCTTCCGCTACGTAGCCAAGATGGTGATAATTGAGTGTGAAAAGTGTCCAGTGTTCCACACTTAACGATTTGACCGTTTTGAGTACAACATCCGGGTCAACAAGTGCACTGCATTTTGCCATACTTCACAGTGTGAACGCACTTATGCACTCAAAATAGTAAGTGTAAGTACGGAAGTACGCGGATTGGAACACACTGAAAGACAGCAAGTACAACCAAACATGACACAAGAGGAGAGTGACTTTCAAAATAAAACAGGAAAAAAACTACAACCAAAACCCAGGACCATAACAGACCTAGCTCATATGGGTTTGTACTGATGAACGCTGATGCTAACATTCTGTAACTCAATACCAAGGGAAACACACAGGGATGTGTTACTACCTTTTGAAATTAATTGACACAAAATAGGCTAGATGAACAAAAACAATATCCCAACATTACTGAACAATAGGGTGATGTATAAATAGATAAATAAATTAAATTTGAAAGACTATGAATACTATAGCTGTGGTTGCCCAAAGCAGCAACCTCTCAACACTGAACGTCTGATGTCTCATACTGAATAGCCCTTTATTACCTGCACGTTGGCAAACAGAAACCCTGAACCACATCTGATGCTAGGTTCATCAAAATGGCTGTTAATTGTCCAACAGTGTAAAGCATGATTAAGAGCACATTAGAGCAGAAATACCAGAGTAGCAGAGGAAGAATAACCAAGATCCAAGTCTGCTCCAACTGCTGAGTTGTCTTTTATCGGCTTTATGGATTAATTGAATTTCCCCCATATAGCAGGGCTACTGTACAGTGTATGCACAATGCAGTGTGAGCTTCTGCATACAGTAGCGCAGAGAAACTGTTGCTGTGGCCAAGGTGGAAATGATTATGGAACAGGAAGCAGCTATTCCATTTTGAAATGGATAGACCAGCCTTTGTAGTGTACATGGAAAATATCACTCCCTCCCTTACAGTAACTGCTACCGCTGCTCACATAATTCAGCATGAGCAAACGTACATGCGCACATATAAAGACTCGGTATGTGTATTTCCAGCTGTATGTTGTGAAAAAGAAGAGAGAGAGGAAAGAAAAAAAAGAGAATGTGGGGAGGATGGGTGGGGGTGGTGGATGAGAAATAAGATATGAAGAGGTGGGTGGTATTTGGGTTGAGATGGAAATATCGCTCTATGTTTTCCTCTCCTGTCTTGAGTATCTCTCTATCTCCCTCCACTCTTCTTTTTCCCCTCCGCCGACTCCTGAGAGTGTTTGTGGGCCGGCCCAGCACGGCGCTCCATGTGGCCCTCTGTGGAGCCCCGCTCAGCGCATGAGAGATGGGGCCTTCATGCCATGCACTACCTCGAGGTCAATGGGTTTGTTCTGGCAGAGCCAGCAGCAGTGAATGGGCATCATTACAGTTTCATTACAGCAGGAACTGGCTGAAATGAAAGCTGTATTTAACATCCAGAAGAGCCCCTGCAACTACTTGAAAGCCAGACAGAGAGAGGGAGAGACAGTGAAATGAATCTCGATGGGAAGCGAGAAGGACGTCTTTTCAGAAATTACATCTGGAGAGACCGAGTTGTGGGAAAGGCTCTCTGTGTTTCTTCTGTGAAGGAATTCACAGGGCTAAGACAAAGTCTATTACAAAATATTTTTACGGATAGTAACTGGCCCAGTTGTGGCCCACATTTGCCACTTTCTGGCTCATACTGTATGTATGACGTGAAATGACAGCAAGGGCTCGACCTGAGCCTGGCTGCTAGACCGGGGCTGTGACAGAACTCGATGGACAACGTCTCAGGAATAACATAGGCCAGATATTTGGAAGTTCCCCACTTCTCTACTTATGTAATTCATAAATATATGAATGACACAAATACATGTTGTAGTGGGGCAGCATAGCAAACCTGTTTTATGATAAAAGCGCCAAATTTGGTACATTTATCGCTAAAAGGACCAGCGTGTAACAACTAGGGGGATCTATTAGCAGCAATGGAAAATTATATTAATAAGTATGTTTTCTTTAGTGTATAATCACCTGAAAATAAGAATCATTGTGTTTTTGTTACCTTAAAATGAGCTATCTACATAGGGAGCGGGTCCTCTCCACAGAGTCCACCCATGGATGTATTAAGAGAGCTGGATACAGCGTTGGAGGCGGGGCCCTGTTCATTACTATGAAAGTTGCTCAGTGGTGCATGAAGCCTAAATGGCTCGACTTCCGTCTGGGAAAGTCATCGGATTTTGGGCACATGGAACATGCGCAGTAGCGTCCGCTCGGTCACATCACTTGGTCATGGGGTCCCAACGTCACGCCGTCGTCACGGCTTGCACTCCAGCCTCGGTCTGGGTATCACTCACATGAACGGAGGAAGGGAAATAACTCTGGATTAGGCTATGAGTTCATTTTACCACTTTAAAAACTTAATTTTTTAAATAAGGGTTATTTAGTCGTTCGTACCGGGAAGTTGATTCACCTCAAAAAAAATTATCCGCTGAGTTACAGACGTCTCTTTCCCAATGTAAGTCTATGGGAAAAGTATTTTTGGGCCCAATGGCATCACGTGACGGACACAGAAGTTGCAGTACCGCCGTTTGGCCACTACTATGAATGAATGAATTAATAATTAGTTAAATCATTCATTAATTCATGTTTATTTCTGATTTATGACTAGAACAACTTGACACAGTGCTGAGCTGCATCTCAAATTAATCTTCAGGTTTTCAGCTTTTAGATGATGTACACCACTTCTGTGTAACATCTACTGTTGACCTGCTATCTCCCTCTAAACACCCCATGTATCCCCCCAAAAAAAGACAAAAATGGGTCTATTGTGGATCTTAGAGGGTTAAGCAGAAGCAGAATAGCAAAGATGTTCCCAGGATTAGATAAGACCTACTCCTGCTGTCATCAGGATGAAGCCACTCTGTACCATATGTCATTTAAATATTTTCTAATAGCTATAGTAAGGAGATATGACCAGACACAGGAATCACATTATTTGGATTAGCTCCTTGGACATTTGCACAGTGTGATGCCTTAGCCTTTCTGTCATTATTGGCACGACGGTTGGTGTTGATGCACTGGAAATCTGCCAAACCACCATTTCACTGTATGGCACACCTCAAGCTCTAACAACTTAGATACTCCACAAGGGGCTCAGTGAAGACATTCTTTAAAGACTGGAAGTCTTTTCTTTCCTACTTTGAACAAAAGTTGGTATCCAAACATTATATAGCTTCCCTGAACCTCTATCCCCACCGTCAGAGTGTTTGTCAGTCTAAAGCTAACATTATTATACTATCTAACTAGCTAGCTACGAAGACGTAATATGCTGTGCCTGCCGCAATTCTCCTGTGAGCGGGATGACCATCCCAGCATGCGCTGAATCCTACTGTAGCTGGTGAGCTAACATGCAAGTATCGCTCTATACTGGGCCATTTACTCAATGCTGTCATTTTGGTCTCAGGATTGTATATCAATTATTCCAATAATAAAGGGACAATACATTCATACTGCGTCTTCAAAATGTGTTCTATCGACTGTCATAACTGTCTGTAAACATATATCTCTTTTGTGGAGCAGTTTATTGTCCGACAAGAGGAGGTTAAACCTGCAATAGCTGATTTTTTGGCCACTTCGGGGCAGTGGAAACCAGGTTAGTCATTAATGTTATGCAGTAACATTTCAGCCTCATGACTTTTGAAAAAAAAAAAAAATAGATGGATTTTTTTTGTTTTTTTTGCATTATATAAGAATGGAAAACGGATTGGCCTATCTCAGGCACTCAAATAATAATCCTTATGCTGGTTTATATTGGTGTACAGACCTAACAGGGTGGACAATTTGGAGCTAACGTAGCCATAGCTCTGTGAATGATCCAGGTTTAGCTAGCTACACACCCCTACATTTCTGTGACCATCTGACACTGCACTTACAAGTTAGACGTTATTTCCTGCGTGGATTACAAATGTTTCACCACTTCCTGTGTCCACTATGTGGCGTTAGAGAACACGTGCTAAAAATGCATTATGTTGCTCTATATCAAGTGTAGATCACACAATGTAAATTTCATATAAGTCGGATGATGTCTTTCACATAACTCTGACTTCTTGTTGCCAGCAGGTGGCGCTATGACAATGAGCCAATATTGCCATTCAGATGTCCTCAGGCCTGGACTGCTATGAAGTAGGTCAAGTTTGGGACAGATTTGAACAAGTACAGTCACGTTACAACAGTTTGTCGTTTAATGAAGACAAATTATTGGATTTTGATATAAAAAATATGAAGACATTTTTTTGTTGTCATTTTTTTTGTTAAATAGGTGACCAATATGACCGGGGATGAGATCTAAAAGGGTTAAAAAGGCATTTTTTTAATTCAACTTTAAGACTTTTATGAGCCGAAAATCAAACCCAGATACTGGATACCACAATGTCTTTGATATCCACCACAAAATATAAATATGAATTGTTACTACCGAACAAAAAAAATTGTGAACATTGAAAACAAAACTCAGTAATCTTGATGTGAGCAACATCAACATTTAAGAAAATAAGATGATTTGAAAATGTCTCTTATTCAAAAGGCTACCAAATTAATTTGTGTGGAGATGTGTTCAGAAGATTAGATAATTGTGGGACCTTTCAGTTAAATTAGTACACATGAACTGCTTTGAATATGGCAAATATGTTGTAGATGTAAAATATATCAAAAAAAGTTTGAGGGATGTGGCAATGCGGTAGTGAGACCGTAAAAACGAGAAATGTTAAGCATTTATAAGAGAAGAACAATTAAATAAATTGTGTATGTCACGATTCAAGATTCAAGAATTTATTGCCACATCAACGGCAGTTAATTAGGAGTTTGTTTTGGTGCTCAACAACAAAACACGTAATCACGTAACACAGAACAAAATATACTGCCACAATAACGATACTGTAACCATACAATAAATTCAAAAGTGCAACCAGATGGCTCATGCCCTTAAAGTGACTAGTTAAAGTGCGTTTGTTTATACAGCCGGTGAAGCATTTAGGATGTGGATTATTTCAGGATAAGTGCTACTGTGTAAGAGAAATGTTCTAGTCTAAATACTGCGTAGTCTTTTACCCAAAGGTATAGAAGACTGAATAGAGAGTTTGCAGGGTGTGAGAAGTCCTGTAAAATTTCCAACACATTCCGCTGAATGCGGATGTGGTATAGCTCAGATACGGTGCACAGACAATAATTGTTGAAGCTGTGCGCATGACTCTGTCCATCGGCTTTTTCTCGTAAATTGTAGAATTGCCACGCCATACAGTTATTGAGAAGGTGAGTACACTTTCTATAACCGCTCTGTAGAACTGTAACATTGCAACCTTTCCTAAGCTGTCTTAAAAAGAATGGTCTTTGGTGAGCTTTCTTCTGGATGACGGTGGAGTTGTTTTCCCATTTCAGGGAGGACGAGATTTTAGTCAGAATTTGAAACGGTGCATTCTCTTTACCACCTGGCTGTTGATGACCAGCGGTAGCAACTCTCCTTGTTTTTTAACGGAAGTCCACCACAAGTTCCTTAGTTTTGTTGATGTTGAGTTCCAGATTGTTATTGCTGCACCAGTCGACCAGAGAGGAGACCTCGTATCTGTCTCTAATCATTACAGGAACTCAGTCCTAACAGTGTGGTATCATCAGCAAACATAATATTTAATCTGTAATTTGAATGTTGTTAATGTAAATATTAAGGTTATAGTGTACATTAAGTTAAATTGATTTTGGGAGTGGGTATGTGCCCACTTTAACTATATCCTTAATACAAGTTAATGGGGGAAAATAACAGATCATGAAAAGAAAACTATTTCTCATAAATTAAGAAAGTTGTTTTATGTCTGTTCGTTGTCAGGTGTTATAAAGGTCTTTCATTGACAGACTGCTGTGCAGCCGCGGTGTGTGAAGAAGAGATACCGTAGGTCCTTCTGTTGCTGGAACACCTACAATTAACACAGATTTTGAACTAGATGGTGAATCAGAAGACAAGTAAACTATAACACTTTTACTCTGTGAGATGTCTTCACTCCAGTATGAAATTCCAGTGATGTTGAGATGTAACGTTATCAGATCAATACAATCAGCTGCAGCATCCAATCAATAACTGATATCCAGTAAGGGGGTTTGTCGGTCGGTAAAAAACTTCCGTGAAAGCTGCTCTGATGTATCCTCGCTCATGGCTCCTCAGAGATCCCTCTTCGCTCGTCGATCCTCGCTTCTCCGTGCAGAGATAAGCGCGTTGGGACGGTCTTCAAGATGGTGCACCAGAACAACTTCTGGTTCAAGCGAGGATCGAGGAGCGAGGAGCGAGGAGTGAGGAATTGACTAATAAGAGACTTGGGATGCACCCCTGGAATCTGCTACATGTGTTTCCCAGTTTTGTTGTCCATCTTCCCGCAAACCACCGGTGAGAGTTTTGTGATTTTTGTAACTTGTCTATAGTCACAAGTAAAAACCTGAGCTCTGGAAAAATCCTGGTTGATCTGTTGCTGCTCATTGTACACCTCAAACCTGCTGGCTTTCGTCCTGGTGGGTCCACCACCTCAAAACCTTACATAACTATTTTGCCTATTTTGTCAACTGAACAACGGAAGCAGAAGTGTTAGACACTGCACCCATACCTTTAATCTTTATACTATCAATATCACGGAGTTCTCTCCACACACTCTTACATACAGCTCTCATAGACCTTCATATGTCAGTTGCTTTGATCCAATTTCAGACAAATATGCAAGTTGCAATGTTGAAATATGCCGGTCTCTCTTGTTTTTGTCAATATTATTATTATTATTCTTCATCAAAATTTGCACATTGGTCCAGTCCATGCTAAACTTCCTCAACTGGCTTTGTGGGCCAATAGTCCTGATGTTGGCGCTACAGCAAACGCCTAAAGTTAAAAAATTTGAAATTCATAACAAATCAGCCGTACGTCGTGGTACAGCTTTTCAACTCCCACCAAAATGTAGGCTCAAATGAGCAGAACAAATGTTCAGATGCTTCAAGCCTGCAGGATTTATGACGTCCATCACTCTGTTTGTATCAAAAATTGTAAAACTTATTAAACTTATCTCCTCCCACATTTTTTTGCTCAATTGACACTAAATTTGTTGCATCTTCAGATTGTCCTCCACAAACCATCCAAACAGATTTTTGAATTATTAAAAATTGAGTCCACAGTGCATCAAAATGTTTTAGTGTATACGGTGCTATACACAGCTACTGCACATAAAATAAAGCTCCAATGTTCATGAAAATAAATGACAACATTTTGAGGTTATGGTAGATGTAGGGTGGTAAATTTCTGAATTTTAACTCAAAAACTGTATTTTTGACAGTATTTTGAAATCTATCCTCATGTGAACCATTGCAGTCAATGGAAATCAGGCATTTTTAAACATCAGTTTGTAATTTATGGAGTAATACATTTTTTTTTTAAATAAATTACTGACATCTCTGTGTTGTCTAGATGAATTACCAAATTCTCAGAATTTCTCTTAAAGAAAAACCTGAATTTTTGACACTAGTTTGAAATTTTCCATTACATGCAGCCCTGACGATTGCCTCATTCGTAGTGTGAAGTGATAGTTTTGCCCGGGCAATAAGCTCACTAAGATAGTAACTTGCTTTTGGTGTCTCAGGTTGTGAGTTTGAGACCCGATTGCAGCAGAATGAACATGCTTTAAAGGATTAATGACGATGGAACAGCGTGTACTTCTCATTTATCTTCCTCCTCTTCTTCCTCCTTCTTCTTCTTCTTCCTCCTCAAAATGCCCCGACACACAGCTGCACAGCAGCTAAAAATACAATTTATTTTTCTACAGATATTTGACCAGAAATATCTCTCCAATTTTGCTCAACAGTTTAGGGGGTAATATTCTGGGCCTGAACAATCTCAAGAAATTTTCATTAATATTGTTTTCTGTGCAGACTGTCTATCTTTCATTCCATTGTCTAAATGTGTGTATGAAAATGTCACAATTAAAGATAATCAGTATCAGGCCTAAAAGACATGTAGCTTATTCCAAAAAATTACCTTTAAATATGTTTTGTAATCTCGACTCGTGAGTTGCAAAAACAGAGCCATAAATCAAATATGCTTTAAAGGTGCAAATGATTTAAAATAATGTCCTTCTTCATGCCCTGTATTTGATTGTGTCTTTCAGTAATTTTTCCTCTGTCTCTGCCTCCCTGCCTCGCTCTGTCTCTCCCTCCTTCCCTCTCCGAGCTATGTCCTCAGATGGCTTTTGGCCTACTTTCGGCAGCAGAGAGCTCCAGTGTGTGTGAGCCAAATCTCAGCGTGGATTTACAGGCTGAGCGAGCGAGAGATGGAGGGATAGAGAGAGCGAGAGACAGCAAATGAGGGGAAAAAAATTATGTCAAATGAGATAGAGATTCAGCTTTGTGCTGTCGGTATACTCTCTCTGCCTGTACATCTTTGTTCCAACAATCAGGGTTGACATTTTTTTTTTTTTACTGATTTGATCATGCAGACAGTTTTTTGTACAGATATCGGATGTTACAATAATCCTAATCCTCTTGGTTGAATTAATAATAATCACAACCATTAGAAATACATTTGATGAGATATTTATCTGTATTTGATCATTCCTCTTTGTTCACTGACAGAAACTGAGCCTCACAACTCCCACATTACACACAAAGAGAAAATTCTCCCTTATAATGTGCGATTGCAAAGTTATGCATTAAATTAAAATATTTGAAACCATGCTGTTTTCTCAGGATGTCACTATTGTGCTGTTTTTTTTTTTTTTCTCTTTCTATAATCAGAGTGCTCCGTGGTGGACACACACTGAGGCAACTCACAAGATAAGATGAACTCATGTTGAGGTGAGAGAGAGTTGGAAAATCAAAGTGTTGAAATAAAGTACAAAACTGTCAAAATATACTGCATGTACGGCACATTCAGTTTCTTCGAGACTGAGTTCAAGTTATAACATAATATATAGGAGTCTTTTTACGTTTTTGTGTCAGAGAATGTCATTTATGACTGAATTTGCATTATTTATATTGATGGATTATCTCCTTTATTTTTGTAAATTCTTTCTAAAATATTCTAAGAAACAGAAAGCACCAATTTTATATAAATTAGCCCACTGATAAACTTACCTGGTAATTGGCAGCAAATAGAAAGCCAAATCATTCACGATTGTTCATTGATTCTGGTGCTCTTTGTTAACATTTCAACATAGAAAAAATATCACTAGTTGATAAAGGAGGGGGTTGCATATCTTTTATGCATAAAGAATGAAAATGCAGTATCAGGCATCAGTATGTCTTATACTTTATTTAAAAAATAAAATAAATAGATAAATTATAAAACACATAACACAACACATTCAGTATTTACAGTTTACAATTGCATTTGAACATAAGGTCTACATATTGGTCTCTAAATGACATATCGATGTGAATATAATTTCAGAAAAAAAAGTCAATAATTTAAGAGTTTCTCTAAAATTACAAACACACACAACTTTATTTTATTTTTATTTTACAAATGTAAAGACACATCTGGATCTCTGTAGATTACTTAGGATTTAAACATGCAGTACTGTTTTATCTAAATCCAATAAGCCTAATAGCCTCCAGAAAAAAAAAATATATAGTTTATCTCAGTGTGAGGTTTACTTGGAACAGTATAAAATCTGACCTAAGCAAGGTGATACATTGAGTTTTCATATACATCTACATAGCCAAATGTAGATTACAGGATCTTGTGTAGAGAACAGCTCTGCTGGATGAGAAAACCTTTCAGTTGATCAAAAACATACATCAGTTTTTTTGTGCATTGTAGGACTCCTTTCTACAATAATGAATTTCCATAATATGCTGAAAAACCTTGGAAAAAGCAAGCACTATCAATTTTACAGAAATTACCTATAATGCAATACATTTTGCCTATATAGGACATGTTGTGCCCTGAAGAAAGGGCATGACTGTGTTGTTTTTTCACAGTTAGAAAATCTCAGTGTTGCAGTTACTAACCCTAATAGCCCTACAAGAGGCCCAGGCTATGTGCCTATTTCCATCGTTGTCACTCTATCTAATGTACAGTAAGACCTAAAAGCTGGCTAGAACAAGTCCAGGCAAGAACTCTTGGGCTGTTGAAAGTCAGTCTTTGAAATGTGGTTAATCACTGAGGTAGAGGAGGCAGACTGAGGCTTAAACGGACATCCCGACATTTCATCACATCACTGATCAACCTCTGGAATGAATGCCGTGGATCTGCAGTGTCATGGAACACGTAAGGGTGGAATATATTCTTTTAAATGTTAGCGTAGAGACTCACTCGGCACAATGTAGCCTATGCTATGATGTCAGCCCGATGCGTTTAAAGTCTTACTTTAATGCTTGCTTTAGCTTACTTAAGCTTGGAGTGTGTCATCATATAGTTTAATGAATCTTATAAAGAATTAGTATAAAGATGAGGCATTATTTCCCAGAATAGTGCACACTGGAGCCAACCATCACTTAACACAGTGTTGGGTTTAGTGCTACCATCAATGTCATTTAGCGCAGTGTATGCACATATAGTGTAGGCCTATACATTCACATAGAATAGCTTAGTGTATGTTAAAGTGTTAGCATGGCACATAGCCTACTATCATTACTGCTGAGGACGGTTTTAGCATGGAGTTCAGATATTACACAGCATAATGTACACTTAAGTAGCCACTGCTGCCACTGTTGCGTATGTTACGGTTTATTTGGGGAAACGGTAATTACTATGTACATTGCTAATGTTGGCTGCTATGCATGTGCATGTGTGTGATGTGTAGGCTCGTTACATTTTGTTGGTTTTGTGTGGTTTGGGTGTCATGCACCCATATTCTGCTGAAGTGCACAAAACACTCGTGTGATGATGCAATTATTCGTAAAGAGGATTTGAATTTTGTTCTAGAAATTAGCTGTTTGTTTTGGAGATAACTCTCACTCCCTCCATGCTGTTTGCTCATTGCATCGGCTGAACTAAGTTATTTTTTGTTTCAGAGCTGGAGTTGTCATATAGGTAAGTTTTGCAGAACTATAGGTGAGGACAGTCAGTTCAGGGACTACGAGGGAAGGGGTGGGGGTCAGAGGGACAAAGTTTAAGAGTCACGGTTTCGTTATTAAATGCAATGGTTGGAAAAGATCATTCTTTGCTTTTTATTTTCTCCAATACTAACTAACTTTGGTGTGAAATAATAAAATATAATTATTTATGGTGGAGGGAGGGGCATGCATTTCCCCCCAGTCACGCTGTGACGTCGCCGGTCAAAGTTCTTCAAAGTTGAACCACAATGCGATGCAAAGATGTAAAGATGCAAATTTTCCACATTTGTGACCGTGCCTACAAGAGAAGGCAAATACTTTGCAAAATTTACCAAAAAATTTACTAAATTACAAAGTAGGTATAGATGACCCCGGCCCAAGGGGGACCCATACAAAGTTCTATGGTTGACCCTTCAGTGAGATCAAGTATAACAATTTACTTACTAACTTATATCACTGGCAATACAAGTTATACTATGTATTAACATGATAAATTAATTAATTGTTATAATTAGAACACATTTCAACTTGTCATCAGATTCCCCACCACCCCGCTGTGAAAATGGTGCGGTCAAAACTGTCATGTGCAGAACACACATGTGCCACTAATGTAAAAATATAAAGGGAACTGCAGCCTGACTAGCCAAGTCAAAATGCCTCACCATAAATCAGGAGCTCAAAAAAAAAGAAGAAAAGCGAGCATACAGAGAGAACAAGAAGATGAAGAGAGCAGAGAGGCAATGGCCAAATTTCTGGTAAAAAAAAAGTGTGAAGATGCAACTCATGATTTGATCTTGCGGTAATTTCTCCAATCAATGTTTTTTGTTTTTCTCTAATCATTCATTGGAGGGCTTTTTTTCCCCCTCTTCTTTTGTTTTAAGGTGAAAGGAGGAATCAAAGTCTTATTTGATATATTTTTTTTTCCTATGTTTTGAAATAACTGAGTTGACCTTCTGTGCTTTATAATCATATTGGACATTTAAATGCATAGCAGAGCTGAATGGGTCTATAACACTGGAATTGTTAAATGGCTGTTAAAGACTCGATGAGGGGCCCAATTTGGAAAACGTTCTCCTCTTGTTCATAATTCCTTATGGCTTTTCCTGAAATGACTATGGAAAGCATCTTAGTATCTCATGGGCAGTTGAAGCTTGCTCCAGTACGGTTGTCATATCCGTCTCATGTTCATGTACCATTCCCCAACATGTCCTGACCTGGTCTACTGGGCTGTAAGAGAGAGAAAGACAAAGCTATTTAACAGCTGTTTCAGAATGTGCAACATAGTACAGTTAGCAGTCCACCACGGTGGTAGCCAACTACTACATTTTGCATTTTTTCCCTCTTGTTGAAATGAGTGTGAACGCATAATAACAATACTTCAAATACAACGAATATTTGCATTACTAATTAAATATTTACTGTATTTATGTTGGTCTAATTACTAAAACAAACATCATTTAATGTATTAATGCGGTATTGCGACCCATTTAACATGTACACAAATGCATACATCCAGTTTCAGATCATATGCACTAATTACTGCAAGCATACTGACTACTGAGAACTTGCTGGTCTGCTGTCTTTATTAATGTCTTTATTTCCATCCATTTACTGTCTTAGCTGTTGGCAGAGTGGGTGTTGTAATATGTCTTGGCAGCTCTGCAGAAACAAAAATCACGCCAAAGAATTAATCTTGTTGAAACAGACTTTAAAAAAAAAAAGGTATAAAAATACCTCCAAAGATAAAATATAAAACATGTCAGGTGACATGCCTGTTTAGAAAAATCCCACAACTCATCAAAGACAGAGCTTCTATTAATAAGCATGACAGTTGAAAGGATTGACAATCATGTGAAATGACATCTATTTAGACGTCTCTATTTCAATACCAGGCTTCTGAAGAAAACACTGTACTGCTCTCACATCATTGCTATATTTATTACAAGGGGCAAAATGGTATTATCGTACGTTATGTTGAATAATCCCTAAATAAAATCAAATGCCAATACAAAATAGAATCAAATTGTAGAGTGAATACATTAACTTCCTGCAAATCCTCTACTGTCGCATCACATAAATTACTTTACATGATCTGTACACTATACATTTATAGCATATGGATTAATTTCATATACTCCTTCATATAGAGTTAGGTTTGCAATATCTACTTCAGTTCTAAAATGAACAGGCATAGAAACAAAAAAAAAATAAAAAAAATCATATAATTGTTCCATATCTTAGTATAACATAGGTAGCATAAACTTGAGGTTTACATTAGAATATAAATAAAATATGCAAGTGACAATTTACTTCACAGACAACACATCAAATTCAGCGTTGGTGAGCTCAACAAGCCGTCATAATCAACCAGATGACAAGACACAATCAAAACGAATGACGTGACATTTATTTGGACATGATTTTTTAAACATTAAAAATGTGCAACATATTGAAATGTCACAAAAAGCATGTAAAACACAGAGAAGGGGAGCTGAAACACGGTAACAGAAGAGAGAAATTGTGCTTGACGAAGTGAAGAGACAAATATTTTGTACATAAAAGAAAATCAACATAACACACAATTGTGGGGGTCTAACATCTTATGTTATGTACTAAATACTATGTATATTACGTTGCATTTGTTCCATTTACAAAATATTGACAAAGTTAAAGGTAACTAAAGGCGGGCTGCAACCTACATTTTTTCATTAACGATTAATTTCTTGATTAATTGTCTATAGAATGTCAGAAAATAGTGAAAAATGTTTGTTATAATTTCCCAGAGTCCGAGGTGACGACTTCAAATGTCTTGTTTTGTCGGACCAACAGTCCAAAACCCAAAGATATTCGTTTCGCTATTAAAGAAAAAAATCAAATTATCACATTTGAATTAGGGATGCACCGATCCGACTTTTTCAGTCTCGATACCGATAGCGATACCTGGGCTTTGGGTATCGACCGATACCGAGGACCGATCCGATACCAATGTTTGATTAATAAGCTGTTTGCCTCACTGTGTGGAAGTGACTGGGATCATTCTTCACGCTTGACTTAAACATTGCTTTGCTAACTTTGTAAAACAAAATGTAACAAATACATACATAGATAACATAACATAAATTTAGTGTATCGATATTATTAAAATAATAAATCGTACACCAACAACTTGGCAAAAAAATCTTCAAAATCAGCAGGAATTGCAATTCAGGTGTAAACATTTTTAATGCAGCAACAAATTGGTCAAAACTTAAACAGGAATTACATTCCACTATATATTGTATATAGTATATAAACATAGAACTGAATCGAATAGATCGGCCCCATTGTCTTCGATATCCGATCCAGCTATATGAGTCAGTATCGGCCCGATATCCAATCCGGTATCGGTATCGGTGCATCCCTAATTTGAATATCTGGAAACAGCACATGTTTGACATTTTTGCGTAAAAAAACGACTGAAATGATTAATCGATAAAAATAGTTGCAAATAAATTTTCGTAAATTGACCAATCGATTAATCAACTTATTGACGCAGCTCTAGACAAAAGATTCAGACAAAAAAGTGGAATTTATAAAGAAACAATTTCCATATTCTCACAAAGAGTCTAATAATGTTAAAGGACCCCGCAGATATGTACATATTTTAACATCTTCTTAAAGAACTCAGATACAGTCTCAAATTGTGTTATAACATCTTGTCCTGATCCAGCTGGTGCATTACATTGCATGCGTTACAGATTCAAAAAACTTGCCAGCTCAGTTGCAAAAAAAGAGAAACCAACTTGAAAACCCCCAAAAATCAAACCTCTCTGTTCAGACACACAATAGCTGATCACAGACGGGCAGAAAATTATCCAAACTGTTAACCACATCCAACGTGCTTAAGCTCTCTTTTTCCTTCAAACGTCCAAAAAAAAGCGTTTGCAAGCTTTTTTTGGTAGACGTGGCAGCAATGTGTTAAATGTTGATTCATCAGGGGATTTCCAGGCTGTCTTTAAATCCAACGTGACCTGGAGCAGGACAACACTGACACTGAAGAGGAGACAGCTCTGCACTCGGCCTCCAGTCATCCCTACCTGGGTTTCTATTAGGTAGAGACAAAGGGAACAGATTTAAATACATGTGTGTGTGTGTGTGTGTGTGTGTGACTGCTGACACATTGTTGGTGACATTAGTCTCTCCCAGATTAATGGTGTTGGTGTGTAGTCGGCTTAATCTGCTGGTGTGATGTGGCTGTGCGCACAATCCCCAAGCTCCTTTTAAACTGGCCTTTGCCTGAGTCAGGGAGGACACGCACACACGCATACAGACAAATCATGCTGAAAACGCACTCCTCCTCCAGCTCTACCAGCACATTTAAAAAAAACGCCCAGATTGCAGACAAAAGTTTGGCAGCTGATGCAGACAGAGAAAAAAACAACACCAAAAACAATGAAAGCACTGGATCTGCCCCAAATCCTAAATCTCTTCAAGTCGGACAAGCTACAGTACTGAGAAGAGAACCTCAGCAATTTCAGCTATGTGGCGAGTAAATACACCCCAGGTGTACCTATATGGCTTTCTGGGTGCCATCGGTAATAATGGGCATTAACCAGTGCGGTAGGGCCCACGTGGAGCTGCGACGCCATCTTGTTTCACCGGCAGACTGGAAGGAAGGGGTAGTGAACCCCTCTGCAGTGGGAGGAACTGCTAAACACACACACACAAACAGACATTACAGACATGCTGACAGATACTGTAGGAAGCACACACACGCTGACCAGCTCCGATTATTGATGAGTGTGCTTCACCCGCCTGCAGCTGAGCCGAGGCGACGTGTTGAAGGGAGTGGCAGAAAAAAAAAAACTGCAGAATGGCGAGTGTGAACTCAACACGGAGAGAGAAACCACCCCTGCTGCCACAAAGAGACGTCTAGGCTCGTCGCCAGCCGTCTGTCGCCCGGTTCGATGCTTTTTCTCAATGTGACAATCAATCTCTCCGATCAATAATTTAACCTTTTATTTCTATCCAAATGGTCTGAATGCTCAGACGTTTTTCCTGAGGCGCTTTGGGTGTAACCCTGCAGCAACCCATCCAACACACCCTCCACACATACACCTGAACTATTCCACACTAGTGGATCTTGTAAGTCATCCACTGGGGGTCTGCACTGCACCTTCCACAGTCCACCTTAACAAAAAGTCCATTTTAAAAGGGACTTTAATCAATCAACAGCTGCGTGCTGGCATATGGAATCAACCAATGCGGGAATAGCGGATATTCTGAGGCACATAAGTTAGACCACTGTGGGATACTAGAACTGAAACTGAAAGCTAGACTAATAAATCTCTGAGACTTATTGGTGCAGGATCTCAGTAAGGCAAGGCGTCACTACAGGTTTAACTGACTGACACACTTGAAGCTCCCAAAGAGTCACCACTCAATCACTCCTCAATAAGATTACCATTTTCATTCAATTCATCAGAAATGTTAGATCATACAGGTCAGAATTCAGCACATCAGGCTTTCCGGATGCAAGCCGCCTCATCTCCTTCATGTCAGGAGTTGACGATGCTGATCGGCCCATATCCTTTTTTGTAAAAAAAGAAAATGAAATCGACATTGGGGCGATGGAGCAGCTGTCCGTCTATCCTCCACTGCCTCGGCCATGGGGACACAGTGTACAGACAGTCTGCGGTGCCGCCGAACAATGGAGAGCAAGCCTGCAGCCCCTTTCGAGCTTACCGGCTAGACACTAACTTGCTCCAGGTTAGTGTTTGTTCACCGAACTGAACAAATAAAAAAAAAAACGATTTTGAGGCAGAGAGATTGGTAGAAAAAGAGAGAGAGAGAGAGAGAGAGAGAGAGACTGGGCTAACAGAGGCGTTACATAAGAAAATTGCTAAAGCAGCAGATTAGCAGCGTAGAGGTTCAAGTTAAAATCCATATTAGTTCATTAACAACAGGACGGAAGCATCTCCGGTAATCCACATGATCCCGGTTGATACATTGAGACAGAATAAGCATCTTTTTGCAACACCTCAGCACATCATATATAGCGGTTGTCAGTGGAATATTGAAGGGGGAAAAACGATAAATATACTTTTCAAACATGTTAGTGATTTTAAAAAGATCAAAATAAATGAAGCTTCTTGCACATAAGGACAGAAATGCCTGAATAACATAGGCTATATGAATCTTAGTATGTACATACATCATGTAAAACAACAACCCCAAAAATACATTTTTCACATACATCTATGTAGGGCCTTGCAGCAGACACTAGCACAACTAATGTCGAGCACCCAGCACCATTTCCACTTCCCTAAAAATCTTAGATCCAGAAGTGCATGGAGTTCAGCATCCATTTAAATGAAGGGAAGCATCCATGAAGATGAGTTATCATCAATATTCACGCTGCGCCCCATTAAAACCAGATATTAGCCACGGTGTGATGGGCTTAAGTCATATATCGATGAATCATGCTGTCAAAGAGCCGCTGTTGAAAAAAAAAAAATGCTGCAAATGGATCTCAGGAGAGTTTAAACTGCAAGGTGCAAAAGTTAGGAGGACATTACGGTTAACTAACCCTCCAACAACCCAGAGAAAAGAAACCTCTTGGCTCAAATGGAAATGGACGCGTGCCCTGAAGAGCCACCATGTGCTACTTTGCTACTATGACCGACTGAATTGTTCATTCAACGTCAGCGAGTGGGATCCTTGTTACTATCGAAGACAAAAGTGTGACGCCACTCTGGTTGCGGCTAGACACAAGGATCACATCAACAAGTTTGCATATTCAGAAGCACTTCACATTATGAATCCTGGACGGTGGCGATGTCGTCTTCGTCGTCGTCTGGTTTCGCAAAAAGGCTCCGTGGATTATTCTCAGTGGACACCGCTATAGCTGTAAATGTTCTTCCATTTGTGTTAGCATGAGTGAGTGAGCTTTGACATCGCCGAGAGTTCACTGAGGTCAAGCACATAATGTACAGAGCTGTCATAGTCACGCTCTCAACATTACTCTGTGCTGCTCTCAAGTCAGAAAGGTACACACACACACACACAGACACAGACCCGCTGGAGAAACAAAGAGCTATCACACATGACAGATGCTTCTTTACTTAGCGGTATCCACTGGTAGTATGAATAGGTTAATGCTATCGCAGCAGCAATAGCTTTATCTACTCATAAGCTACTGATGCTAACCAGCTGTTTAGCTTTTTTCTTTACCAAGCAGCAGCGCCTATTCGTTTTACTCAGCTAGTGGCTAAATTGTGCCAACAATGATATTGCATCCAATTAGCGTTCTACCTGAAGCTGTTTGGTACCTGTGGAGATTGTTGCTACTGCTAAACAATTAGGTTAAATGCTTGAAACTGCATGTATTCAGTATTCACCAGAGAACGTTTTTACTCTGAAGTGGGAAGTTATTTAAAACAGCATTTGTAACATTAAAACTATCCACTGAAAAAGCAGAATAAAAGTAATTAATGTGTCTTAATTGAGCAAACAAATAGCATCACATTAAAGGTTGACTGACTGATATTTGATGGTTAAATTTAGGCATAGGCAAATAATTAGTGTAGCCCTCGTGTCAATGGTCAATACTGACACAATGAGGCCTCTGTTGTTAAAAGATGATGGTTTCCTGTCATCCATCTATAGATGCCTCAGCTCATCCTTGACTTAACTTGGTCACATGACCCCCTTAAAACAGCATTCATGCCACTACATCCCCATCGTCGTCCTCACCCTTAGAGATTTCACCAGTATATACCGGTCTGTCTATCTGCAGCATCTACTATAAATCTAAATTTCATGATATGCGATGGTGCACGGTGCAGCAGCAGACAGAAAAAAAAAAAAAAAAAGAGAAGCCCAGGTGACATACATACAGCAGGGTGTGTGAGCTATAGACTGGAAAAGTGTGACACACTGTGAGCGTGCGGTGAACGCCTTAGCAGCTCACTGCGCCATGGCCTTCCCCCCCTCCTGATCGCCATTGTTTGAGGCAGGGAACGTGCGGGAGATGGTGCTGGCCGCGCATCCCTCTCAGCTCCCGAGAGCCTAACCCGTGGACATGAAGGCACAACGTCACAAGTTAGGGTCTCAGGGACGGAGAGAGATACATCTTCACACGGACTCCTCCACCTCCTCGCACAGCTGCCTTCAGCGAGCACCTCTCTGGATTTTGGACTCTTTCATTGTTTGCTACTAAAAAAAAAATGTTCAAAGGAATATTGCAGAACGAGAACGCTTCCGTGCACTGAACTTGTCTTTAAGTCAAATGAGGCCTCAGAGCTTCTGAGCATCTCTTGCATACAGATAGAGCTATAGACATGCAGCTCCGCATCCAACACACACACACACACTCCTAAATTACATGCATTAATTGAGCACGCTCATTGCTATCTCCACTGCCCCCGTATGTATTTGCGATCATACAACAAGTGCTTGCTTCAGCCAGACACAACATTGGCCAGCCTCCCCCCCTCCCAACTCTCTCTCTCTCTCTATTTCTCCCTCGCCCCCTCCCCCACCTCAGCTGAACAATACAGCACTTTAAAAAAAATGCTTCCTGCCATCAGGTACAGAGCCTGCTGCTGTACAGTATGCATAAAGATCTCCCGCCGTTGCAGGGGAAAATGAAAATCAGCCCGATGATTGCTAATCATCGCTGCGGACATACGAGACAATAAAACCCCCGCGTGGATGCATCGATTTCAGCATCGAAATCCGAGGCTATAGGACCGCACAGCATCAAACAATCCCTCTGACATGATGACTTGCATGCTCATCCGACTGTCACATCTTTCACTTGTTAATAAAATCATTCAGCATGCATGTTCTAGCATTTCATTACTAGCGCAAATCCCCGTTCAGCGCGGTATCTAAATCCTCCGGAGAGGCTGCACAAGAGAAAAAGACGAGGCAGATAACAAAGCTCTACGGTTCCTTCGTGCTACCATGGTGGTCTAAAGCTTAGGAAACAGATGGGGAGCTGAGAGGGAAGTGGAGAGGAAGAGTATTCGTTGGTATCGACTCACCCTCCCCTTCGGATCCAGGATGCCCCCTTGACCGTTGTTTCTTCTAAGCTTGCTTCCTGCTCGGGAGGGAAGAAAAAGAGATACACAGAGAAAGAGAAGGCTCAGATTTTTTTAACTTACAGCATGCCAACAAGATTCCAGATGTTCAGAGGAAGAATTGTTTTTTTTTTTCACAAAAGAGCAACACGAGGAAGGCGACCGTCCAATCCGGCGAGCTGGTCAAAGTCAGGCGAAAATAAACGACGAGAGCGACGGACGGAGACAAGAAAGAGAGGCAATGAGGATGGGTGGTAGGACCGAGCCGGAGTGAACCATGTGCACGCTCTCTTTCCCTCTATCTCTTCTGCTCGCTCTCTTGCTCTCTTTTACACACACACTCACACACACACACACAGAGAGCTAGAGTGAGCAGTCTGGGGAGGAGAGTCGCGAGAGAGAGACTCGGCGAAATGATTCCTCTTCCCAGAAAACAAAACGCTGAAGGAAGTGATACTTAAAGGTTAGATAGAACAGGTAGATGGCTTGGGAGAGTGAGAGTGAGAGAGAGAGAGAGAGAGAGAGATAGTGAGCGAGTGAGAGTTATAGAGAGAGTGAGAGTGAGAAAGAGGTAAAAATAAAAGAGCGAGCATTGAGCCATGGAATCAGTGCTTGCAGCCGGGGCCACACTGCCAGTGAAGCATACCAGTATGCTGCCTCACCAAAGGGAGAGAGGGGGGTGGGGGTGCGCACGCACGCACACACACACACACACACACACACACACACACTTGCATTGCATACGCAAAACGGTGACACACTCACACCTTTCCTTGTACCCGAGCCTCTACTTACTTTTTTTACCCAAACCTGCAGGTCCAAGGCAGGTTGGCGAGGAAAAAAATGCACACACTTTCACACAAACACACACACTCTCACTCTCTCTCTCTCTCTCTCTCTCTCACACGCACACACACACACACACACACATTTCCAAGTTAAAGGACAAAACGAATGCGCCGGCTGATCTCTTGTCTTGCTCCACGTTCTCTCTTCCTCGCCCTTTTCCCTCACATTGTTTTCTCTCTCTTTCAATCACATGCAGAGCTGGAAAGGAGGGAAGACAGGAAAAAACCATAACTCCCCCCCCCCCTCCCCCTTCTCCTTCTCCCCAATATTAGTACTCCACCTCTTTCTCTCAATCATTCTTTTACTCTCTTTCCCCCCCTCTGGCTCTTTTTCTTTTTTTTTGTCCTGTGTTGATCGGCAGGAGGAAAAGCATTTTTTTTTTTTTTAAATGAAAAAGGGGGGAGAGAAATATCATCCATTAATTTGCCTCACAGCTGTAATCGCTTACAGCCAGAGGCCCACTTTCCCTCTGTATAAGACGAGAGAGAGAGAGAGAGAGAGGTGAGGAGGGGAGGGAGGAGGAAGGGAGGGAAGGAGGTAGAGAGAAAGTAGTCCTCCTTTCGTTGTTTTTTCCACCTTGCTGTTGTCCGTTTTCCACCCATAATACAAATCCTGTGTTCTCTTCTGCATGCATACATGGATGCAAAAAAAAAAAAAATCCACTTTTCCAGTCCTTGCACTGTCTTTTCTTTCTTTTCTCTTATTCTGTGTCTTACACGAGCTGACATCATTCACACTATCCCTTCAGAAAAGGAAGGAGAGACAGTCAGAGAGAGAGAGAGAGAGAGCGAGAGAAAGAGTGTGAGAGAGAAGAGGGACCATAGAAACATTGCTACATGATGTGCTTTGGCTAATAGAGGCTACATTTAATCTCCACTGGTATGGAGAGAGAGAGAGAGAGAGAGAGAGAGAGAGAAAGAGAGTGAGAGAGAGGGAGGGAGGAAGGAGAGAAAGAGGAGAGATGATGGGGGGAGGGACAGATGGATCAGAGAAGGAGAACGACGACGTGCAACCGACTGTAGGCTGAAATCAGCGACGGGGCCCGGAGAGACTGGGAAGGGGGAAAAAAAGAAGAAAAATCCCTGAGACCACACTGCCCTCTTGCTTTTCTCCGCTCCCTCCCTCCCTGACTGACTGATCGACCGACTGTGTCTGCACCCCAGCTAATCTCCAATCCTCTTTGACTGCTGTCTGGCAGACGGCGCATTGTGCCGTCTTTCTATCTCTATACAGCTGCAGTTGCCGGAGAAAAACCGTGCATCTGGATCTACAGCACCCCCACACTGATACCACCAATTTTAAAATCTCCCTGTTGACACACACACACACTGCAGTTATCCTCATTTACCACCTGCTTTCCAGATAGAGCCAGTCTTCGCTAATATTAGCCTGCTTTGACGGTGAGATCCCACAGCAGGCAGACAAAGGCTCACACACGCCTGCACACACACATGTGCATACTTAGGCATGCAGACATTTTTTTTTTTTTTGATTTCACCTTTATTTTTCCAAGAATGTTTCCCATTGAGATTCAATATCTCTTTTTCGAGGCAGCATAAGTTTTATGCCTCCACCAACCAGTCACGTTGCAGTTTACATCCATATCTGCCCAAAATGTCATCACTTAATTGTTTTACCCTGTTCGACATTTGTGTGAAATTGCCATAATATAGCCACAAAACGTATCTTGTGAGGTCACAGTGACCTTTGACCTTTGACCGCCAAAATCAAATAAATTCATCCTTGAGTCCAGGTGGGCGTTTGCGCCAAATTTGAAGTAATTCCCTCCGTGCGTTCCTGCATATCTTGTTCACAAGAATGGTACGGACGTACAGATGGACAACCCCGAAACATGATGCTTCCGTGTTTCATTTTACAGTCGTATAAGGAAGACACAAACACACTACGCACAAACACAGAAAATACGTAAGAAGAGTGTTTTTCATAGCTATAAAATGTAAATAATCAGCCTCCATCCGCATGGCGAATGATAAACTTTGCATCAATGTAAATACCAGCTCATCGCCACTGATTAACTGATCCCATTTCGCTGTCTTTAAGTATCCGTTATCTGCTGGTAATGGCCGGGAATCAGTCCCAGCTAGCCAAATAATACATCAAGAGAGACCCAGATCTGTCATGCTAGCCCACGCATCCGAGAAAAACAGCAGCAGCACTGCAAATAAGCACACAGCACCGCGCCCGCAGAGCCTGAGAGGTAGAAAACAAATATACAGTGTCGACGCTGTGTCCGTGTGTGCGTGCGTGCGTACGTGCACTGAGCAGGGCATGGGTGACGAACAGGACACACTCACTGTATGGCTGAGACAGTGGTGCTGCGGCCAGCGTGATTGACAGCTGTCACATGGAACTGATGGGACGAAGGGGACAGGAGTTGCCGAGGTCATGGGGTCATTGCTATGGCAACGGTGATGATGAAAATAAAGGTTTAGAAAGAAGATGGTTCTAGTATACTGTAATAGAGTTAGATTGATTACGACTGTATTTTTGCAAGAATTGTTATTATTATTATCCCTGCCAGGCATAAGCCTGTGGGCTGTCTGTCCGCAGCTAATCTCACATACTACTGGACCCATCAGGCTTATATTTTCTGTGCTCATTTATGACTGTATGGTCGAGGACCTCTATTGGGTGTGGTGAAAAAACTATTTTATTGACTGTTTTATACTGTCATTAAATGCTGACTCCCCACTCCTGTTTACCGGCCGGTAGAGGCCACAAGTGATCAACAACGGCTTCAGTAAAAAAAGGTATTTCCAGCGATCGGCTAGGCTAAATACAAGCCTCACCTAGTCTGTTGCAGGCCACATTCTGTTTTTTTGTCGTGGCTCAAAAACTGACATCCATAGAAAAGTTTGGTCTCATTTTGAACCAGATCATCTGCAGATTAATTTCATACCCGATATGTTATGATCCACCAAAGTAAGTCACGATACTCGATGAATAAATTGTTATCTTCGCCGCCATCTTGACTGTAAGGGAGCCGGGAGGGACAATTGAGTGAGATTCAACTCTACTTTGTTTGGGAGGGGAGAGGGAGATTTGCATTCTACAGAGTGCACTTTTTCTAGTTATTATTGGTATTAGTAGTATATAACGTTATTTGATATTCATTTTATTGTACACAGCAATAGCAAAAGAAACGGTATTTGCATATCCGAGAGAAAAAAAAGAAGAAAAAGAAGGAGAGAAATGAAGAAGACCGATCACATTTTGCTCTGGTTTAGATTAATGCATCATGCCAAACTCACACTCACACACAGACACGTGCATGCACACACAGAGTCATCGATAAACCACACAAGCCTACATTTCACTTTAGATAGCAGTAGGCTTATATGAAATCACTTGTTCTGAATCTGAACCTCCAACAGCTGGACATTTCACAGAGGTAACCAACAGGGGGCAGTCTTTTGCTCCTCTACCTATTACCTCAACTTGCACACACACACACACACGTCCTGCTAGAAGTGGAGGCAGGCGACTGGGCTTCAACATATTCTCAGTATATATACCATGTGAAGGCTAATACACATACGCTGCTGCTGCATCGGGAATGTTAGAGGCTGTAAATCCAGCAGAGGCAGGCCAGCTTCATTACCGTACTTCTGCCCAGGAGATTCACAGCAAACATACTAGATTTCTTATAATAAAGAGAGCAGAGGGACAGAAAGAGATCTCATTGGTTAGCTGGTGTGAGAGGACAGATGTAGAGGAAAGGGACTGAGCATCAGCATCTGCTGCGATTGTTTTCGGTAAGGTTTCAGCTCATATACAACTTTTGTTAAATTCAAAAGTTCGATGAGCGGAGATTCACTTTGAATGTGGAAAATAAACGAATAAAGGATTTCAGCAGTGAATCAACGATATTTGCTCAAAAAGCCAACCCAATGTCATGCTGTAGTATTGGTAGAATTTTCCGTGTGTTGCCGTAATTGTTCATTTTTCAGCAGATTTCCTATTCCTCCCTGAGTGTCACAATATTTCACATGGCTGATATTTTGACAGCAGTAGTTTCCACGCAGTCTGCATCTGCTGATTGGAAATATTATGACAAGAATTGTTCACGGTGACAACTGATTTCACTGCCTGTAAACGGACTGGGATGCTGCCGTCTGAGGCCCGTGTTCAAATCTCAAACTCTTTTTTTTTCTTCTTTTGTGTCTGATATCTTTTACAACTGCTATCTGTCATCATCACGCAAAATAACACGACTGAAGCAGCCGGACTTCTTCCACACAACCATCAGCATTAATGATGTTATCGCTGAGCGAACAATAAAAAAAAAAATGTCACGTCAGAATGGAAACGAACGGATGTTTCAAACACAGAGCGTAGTTAAAAGCTCTCAAGTGTCAGTCCTATCAGCTCTGCAACAATGCAGTGCTTCTGATCTCTACCTGCACAAAGACCAACACTTTACCGACTCCAAATCAACAATCACATTTTTTACTCGGCCTTGTCTCGGTCTCAGACAAAGAGGACTCAGGATTTTATTTCAAGACTGTTCAAGATCACAACTGCGGGGATATCACTAATTGCCTGCACTCTGTCTGAATTTTTTTTTTTAACATCATCACTGTGATTGCTCATAGAAAACAAATAACACATAAAATTCACCTCTGCAATGCCTTTTGAGACATTTCTCATGGTACACTTTTACATACACACAGTACAGCCTATATGGCAATAAAAGAGGTGAATGAAGAAGAATCTCCTGCTTTAGTTTTCTGTGGGTGTTTTAATGGGAATGTGGATCTTTCAGATCAATTTTGAGAAGCGCCTAAGGTTTGCATGTTTGTAAAAAAATTTAATTTGTCATGCAGTGCGGGACTTGCACTGGTCTGGTCTTGGTCTTGGTCTTGGTCTTGACTTGGTCTCAACCCCTCAAAGTCTTGGTCTTGTCTTGATCTCGATACACTTTGGTCATGGTCATGACTTCGTCTAGGTTTGACTACAATACTGACTGACACACACATAAACACACATCTTAGAGGTCAAAACACAAATACATAGAGATTGAGAGATGTGTAGATTCTTGGCCTTTTGGTAATAATCAGATAGCAGCCGATTCACTTCTAATACATACATTATAATAATACAATGATAACCATATATATTGAATAATTAGAGCTGAAACGAGTAGTCGATTTATCAATTAGTTGATTGACAGGATCTGTAACTGATTCATTTCCTAGCAAAAATACCAATAGTTCCAGCTTCTCAAATGGGAATTGCAGCTGTTAATAAATTGCATATCTCTTGGTCAAACAAAATAAGCTACTCAAAGACATCATTTTAAAAACTGTGATAGGCATTCCTCACATTTGATGGACCCAAACGATCAATCAATTAATTAAAAAAAATAACCAGCAGATTAATAAATAATAAAAGTGATTGTTAGTTGCAGCCGTAATAAAGAATACAAATTAAAAGAGGCATTTTAACTCGGACAAGAATAAAAACCAGAGGGAAACACTGAAAGCATCTCTTTTAAGATCATATTTTGTCATGTAAAAAGGTCACATACAACACTTATATAATTATAATAATAGAATATAATATTTATTTATTAACCCATGAATATCAGCGTCAGTATCAGTCTGATGCACAAACACACACGTCATGGACTAACACACAAATCCAAAAGTAGAAACCCTCCTGCTCCAAACAGCCTGGATTGTTACTGACCATGTGGAGCATCCAGTATCTCTTCTTTTCTTTTCTGGTGTGACTTGTACAGTAACAACATCGGATTATATTGATCCAGCTGTGCAGAGCGCCATGCGTACCTCAGGGAAAGCTAGGAGGTTGTACAGTTATCTCCCGGGGTGTAATTCTCAACTATACAACCTACTACCTCAACCTGGGAGCAAGCAGACCTGGTCACCAGGGCTTCATGGCTCAGGGGGTTTGGGAATAAAAACAGACGGAGAGTGCAAACATTTGAACCAGTAAAGAAAAGAAAAAACACTGTTACATGTTTAACTTGAAGCTCTTTGTTCATGACGTTCTTTTATCCCATCTCAAAGTGATTATAACATATTAAGAGCTGCAGCTTTGCATCTTAGATGTCTCCATACACAAAGCAGATGTCTAAAGGGCTTTATACACCAGGGGGGGCGTGACAAATAAATGACACGAATATGCAATATATTCACCTGTGAATATTATATGTCTATTATTGTGAAAGGTAAGAATGGTGTTGTTGTTTTATAAATATATTCACAACTAGATTCGTTCCGCAAAACGTGATTGGCTGATGCCTTTATTCGTGGTCAATTTTTTGCCACGTAATATTCATGTTCTGTGTGAAAGTATTCATAAAAAGACATGACAAAATGTGTGTAAGGGCCTTTACTCCAAAGCTTTTCCAAACCCTAACATCCCTTCTAATGGTGATCAGATTTTGGCTTGAAGTTGCTCATTTTAAACTGGGAGGTAATGGCCATTTGTGAGAAAACAGGCATCGCCACTATGCATTCTCTAATTGGGCCAATTTCTACTTCATTAACACTAGGAAGGCCAAACTTCTGCTAATTGACTGCTTACTGAAATAGCTCTGTCTCCTCGAGAGTTTTCTACAAACTAACATTTGAAATACGCACAAGGAAATGGTGGCTAAAATTATATTTTCCCTTTTAATTGACTCCTCGTTGGCCTTTTCTTAACCCCTCAAAGTCCAATTACTTTTGGAGAAGACAAACTGTAATGTGTGGAAAGTGTCAGGGACTTTGGGATTGGTTTGGAGAGTTCTGAGACAGAAACATTGATGTGGTTTGATATATTTTTATAGAGGTTGAAGCAAGTTTCAAAAGGTTGAGAAAAGGTTTTGAATGAGAAGCCTAAACTTTACCTAAGATGCAATTTGATGCCTGGATGGAGGAAGCTTTCTTGTCGATGATCAGAATAAAGCAGTGCTGCTGGTATCTGTGACAGGGAATTGGTTAATAAAGTTGATGAGAGCTGGTGAGCAGCCTGCGCTGTGTTTTTTGCTGATGCTGCTCGGGGTCGTTGGAGCTGCACAGACGCAGACCTGTAGACACAAGCTTGTGGTGTCAGTTAACACAAGTTCGGATCTACGGGTTTGGGGCCGTGAGCAGATAGATGACTTCATACATCCATCAGCATGACGAGACAGAAGAAATCAGCCTCTTTAATCAGCAGAACCTTTTTAAAGTACCTCTCTTACAGGAATCCTTTCTAATGGCAATGGAAAAGTTAGATTCTATCGATTTAACACATAAACGTTAACACCACTTATTGCTGAAAATTAGATGCAATTAATTAGCCTAATATTCAACAAAAATGATGAAGTCGCCCGTTCTGCCTAGAAGTGATCTATTTCAAAGGAAAGATAAGACTATCAAACAAATTACTGATGGCCAACTGTTGCCATTTGAGTGTAATAACTAGAATAGAATAATAAAATACTATAATAATAAAAATAATTCTACATGACATGAGTGTTGAGGTCAGCTGATTTTCATGTTGTGTTTGAATTCAATTGCATATTAAAGGTTTGTGTTTTAATGAAATAAATTGACGGGCTGAAGAAATATGACATAGATCTGTATTATTATTATAATAATAATTATTCACAGATTCTCTTTAATGCATAAATCTATTAATTAAAATAATGTCACAACTTGGTGATATTTTACAGCTAATAACAGCAAGAAAACAGACAAAACTGAGAAGACAGACTGGTAACAATTTCAATGATGCCCACATCTATAATGCATTATAAATATAATTATAATGCATTTTAATCTGCTTATAGCACTGTATAATAATAGTTATAAGCAATCACACATACTCATAACTAATTCATAATTTTATAAACAATAATCATAACGCATGAAGCATTTTATAATGACTTACAGGTCAAGGGTCAAGTATCATAATTGCTACTCATAACTCACTGACATTTTCTTTTGCAAGGATCATAGTGTATTATAATTCTCATAGTTTTAATACATTATAATCTTTGAATGATGCATTATAACCACTGTTATAATGCATTATAATGTGATTATAAGTTACTTTAAGTGGCCATTGTCTTCTTTAAGTAGATTAAAAATTAATTTTACATTTTGTGTTGTTCCTGCATAGATTTAATGATATTTTTTTCACATCAACAAGCAATGACCACTTAGAGTAGCTTATATCACATTATATTGCATTATAACAGTGATTATAATGCATTATACAAATGTTACAGACAAACCACCTACACGTCACAGGACTGTTTGGAATCTTGTCATTTTACAGATGTTATGATATTAAAAACAATTCTCTAATCACTCACTTTACATTACAAGCTTTTCAATGAAGGTAAAAGCCTCCAATCCATGCTCACATTTTAAAACTGTGTTTCAGCACATTCCTGTCTACTGTGAATAGAGCTGTCGCTCTTGCAGCACAAGCAACAAAGTAAAACTTGTAAAACTCAGAGATGAAAAAGGAGAGTGAGCGGTCCAATTTCAACTTTCGGACTCCATCTGAAGTTCTCTTTCTCCTTCTCTTCCCCCCCTGCCTGAATTTAAATGAGACGTCTGACTTTGATGCTGTTGCCAAGTTGCTTAAAGTATGTCAGTGGGTCTTTGCCAGCGAGTTGAAAGACACCTTGAGACTGGCCGAACAAAGAGGTCAGCGGGGTCCACAGCACCCTGCCAGCCAACGCTGCCACCTCTACGCCCAGCATGTGTGTGTGTGTGTGTGTGTGAGTGAGGAAGACTCTGAAAAGCACGGACAAAACTAAGACCGGCTAAAGGCCACCACCTGCATTGTTCGCCACTGAACAGCGCCAGCAGCCAAACCCAGCGGCGCTATACCCGCCCTACTCGCCCAAATCTACCCAGCAACAGAGGTGTTGTGTGTGTGTGTGTGTATGTAGAAGTGGGTGGGGGGTTCAACAGAGGTGAAGAAGTGAGAGGTGAGGAAGTGGTATGTCGTTAGCACTCCATAACATCACGCAGTGTATACAGATAGCCCCGGCTCGCCAACAGGTAGCGTTCAGTTTAGAGGCCCTTTCACCACAGCTAATGCACCGTAAACATCACAGTAAAAAAGTCGGGACAAAAACAGCAAACACACAGTTGTATATCAAGAGCAAACAATGCAAAGAAAAGAAGTGGAAAAAGCTCAGAGCACATTGGTAGCATGATGACTTACCGGTTTTGCCTTTATGTTTAGTTTCCAAATGTTTCTTTTCTCTATACTCTGCAGGGCCTACGGTGCTTGGCAGAAGGTATAGGCAGTCATGTCCACTGTGGCCCATCAAAAAACCCAGCTCAAACATGCAACTACAGTAACAAAACCACCCCGAAAGGGAACTCGGGGAGAGGGTGGGAAAGAGTCAGACAAAAGAAAAAAGCAAAGGGAAGAGGGAGAGAGTGCTGGTGGGGGGAAGAGAAGAGAAGGAAGGGGAAAAAAGTAAACGATAACAGAAAAACACTATTTTTTTCTCTGGTGTTCCTTATAATAATAACTATGAATAAGCAAGGCGTAATCTTTCAGTCTGCGATCTACAAGCTGCTTCCCTGCACTACGAGCAAAATGACAAGCAACATCTGTTTGTAGGACAGCCAAAATCCCAGCCTTAAAAAAAAAAAAAAAAAAAAACGTCAAAAATTGGCTTGATTTTTCTGTTTTTCAGTCTTGAAACTGCAAAACTCTCCTTGTCTGTTTGACTCCCTCACTCGCTCAGCTGAATAAAGCAAACAAAAATAGAGAAAGGGGAGTGTGGAAATTCAGCGAAGGGAAAATGAAGCCATGAAGCCATCCTCCTGTCACCCCTGAACCTCTCCCCTTCCCTTCTTCTCCTCTCCCTTTTCTCCCCTCCTCCCTGCACACTCCTTCTTCCTCTTCCTCTTCTTCTTCTTCTTCTTTTTCTTCTCCCCCCCTCCCAAAACGCAAGAGACGGTCCAGGTATAGCTACTACTCACTCAGTCCTTCTCTTCCCAAAACGCCCCACTACTCCCACACACACACGCACACGCACACACACTTGTATCCTCGTCTCCCAGAGCGTCCCACAAAGCCAGAAGCAGACTGACTGGCTTGCACGTACACACTCGTGGATGCACTAACAAAAGTGCATATACAGAAATACACACACACACACACGCACACGCACACGCGCACACACACACACACACACACACACACACACACACACACACACACACACACACACACACACACACACGCACGCACGCACACACACACACACACACACACACGCATTTCTTGGAAAGCTTCCATGCACCAAAAACAAATACCAATCTTTAGTTAGCCTCAGCTGCGAATAGAAAAGAAGGAGTCATTTCGGGACTTGGCTATGGTTTACCGAGGCACAGATACAGACCATTTCTCCATATGCCTGCCTTTCACAGCTCGGGAGCAGCTCCAGATTCGACTGTATCATAATACTGTGAAAAAACGTCCTCTGTCACTGATATCTTTTGATAACGACCAGCTCCAGTAATAGGACCGTGAGAGTGGCCGACATTCTGCAAAACCAGAAACGCCGGACTTGTTTGCCGTTTTTTTTTTTTTTTTTGTACTCTCGGAATTAATAGGTAGGGTCGAACGGTTCTCCAAATGCTGACAATGAAATGAAATGTGACAGCACATGAGCTCTGTTCCATTATAGGACATAAGTGGGTGCCAAGTGAATCAATACAGCACTCAGAGACAGAGGGACAGTTTTAATTTAAGCTGCAGGAGAGCAAAGATACACATACTCCACTACGGTGCTTGCAAGTTTGCCTTGTTTTCCCAAACTGCATTCGGGTGGAAGGAAGCGATATCTTGTAAGAATGAGCACTAACATCCAGAGAAAGCTGGACTGACTAAAATTACCTTTTTTTCCCCCCTCCTCATCTCTTTGGTACGAGGCATCGCCGACTGGCTGGTTTGGTAAACAGGGGCATGTTGCATGCTGACATCAGATTACAGGAATTCTGGGTATTCAAGTGTGAGGAATAGATCACCCAAAATAAAATGTATTTAATCATCTGGTTAATTACGGATCCCGTTGCAGTTATGGGCAGAGACTAAAGACCGGCTCCAATTCTTAGCCAAATTTTAGCCAAACCAGACCTTTTCCCAAACCACAGCCATATCGAATTGTATATTTAACTTTATATTTAAACTTAACTGCCTCAAGCTTTAACTGAACATGACCTTCTTTTTTTAACCTTATGCCAAAACCAAAGCTTCCAGTTAGGTTGGCCAATGACAGCACTTCTGCTATACTGTGGGATCCATAATTGTGCCATAGATCCTCATTCTGCAGACTAGCCCCAGTTTATGCCCCTCATATATCATCACTCCATTGGAATTACTAAAGATATTTTTTTTCTTCTAAAAAACAAAACAAAAACAAGAAGGTTGTTCAACAACTCTTATAGCGCTGTTTTGAAGGTACGACCAGAATCCTATCAACAATGGTGTGAATGCAAATCACATTATATCAATATTATTGATATGATTAATATCAAGAAAATGGTGTACGCATACTAGATACATGCCCCCAAAAGTATTTATTCAGTACAGATTTTGACATTATACCTTGTAACAAATCAGGATGTGACCGAAAATGTCCATATATAGTCCATTATCTGCACCATGGAGACTTTGAATGAAGAAGTCGGATCATCATATTTAACTCGGACTTGAATGGGTTAAATCTCACATTATTGTGAGAGGCACAACTTGGGGTATCTGCAAGTCTCCAAGGACATTCCTTTTTACTTTCTACTACTGCTTTTCTATTCATATTAGCAATTATGTGTTGGTGAAAAGGGATGAGGCCTTAAAAAATGTCATTGTTGACGGGTCCGCCAACATCTATGTGTCATAAATAAAATAGGATTGGGCAGACGACCATGAAAAACAATCGTAGCACAGCAAAGACAGAGTCAGTTAACTGTCAACAGAGTTTTTATTTACCCTAACCCAAAGTCTTACAAACAACAGAAAATCTAGCTCCTTCAGGAGCCCTATCTAACTATTGGCGCTATCTATCTAACTAACTAACCAAAAACTACTTTAGCTGGGCCACTAGCCGACTTACCGATTCAAAATACAACAAAACTTTGCCCTGGAGCACTTGTGGAGAAGAGATTGACAGCTCCTCACTCTCAGCATGTGCCACACAAAATTATCTCTCTGATTGCCCTTTATTCTCCCAATGATGAGGAGATCAGCTCCAGGTATGTGGTTCCCCACACCTGCTCCCAGTACTGTCATATGGGAGTAAAGGCAGGAGTAAAGATCCCTCCAATTACCCTTCTCCTCAGCGCCTTATAGTACGGTTATGATTAGGCAACTAACACCACTTAAGTAAGGTTGGGAAAGCTAGTGGCCATTGGTGGTACACCATCGTTTAAGGCAAGTGCTTATATCATTCAACACCTGGAACTCCACACCTTTAATTTCCACTACACCTTATGACTTTCCCACTTCTTTCGTCCACAATATGGTCACCACTATTATTGCCAACAAATATAACTACAGGAAGTACTAATGCTGGAAAACTGAATAAAAATGTAATTTCTTATGCTTTGCTTTCAGTCAAGTTAGTATGTAACTGTTAGCTGTTACACATGCAGACACTCAGACAATAAACATTAAAAGATTAATTAAAATGTTCTAAACTTAATGTTCACTTACTGGCTCATTTCCAGAGCTTTTCAAAGTTTCATACTCGGGTGAAACCGAAGCAAGTTTGATGTACTGAGGAAGGGTGTAGAATATGGTCAAACGGTCCAGATGTAAGTTAGCAAGTAGGGGTTACACACCGACTGTATCGCACTGACTGAACTTTGGTCACGTGTTGACACCTAAGCAAGTTCCGTTTGCTGAAGAGGGTCTCCAGAAATAAGCTAGTAAGTGAAGCTTGAGCCAGTGAATAATTTTCCCAAGGTCAAAAAATTACCTCCATGCTCATGTACAAAAAAACTGAGCACAAAGTAGAACCACTTTCCATAATATTAAAACAACAGGTACTTTTTTTCACAGGGTATATTTTGAATTAGCAATTTTCAAACTCAGAGGCAGAAGCTTTAACAAGCTCAGAAAGGAACCCCGAGTCTGTAGTTGGACCAGAGCTTAGTGAATGTTGTAAAATCTAAGCGATAATCAGATAAACACTGGACTTTTGGATGCACACTGCAATCATTTGTCACTTGGGGTAAGTTTAACAAGCTGTTTGAGGTAATTCAGTTGTTTTTCTTCTTTTTGGAAATTAAAGATCGGACGTGTAGAATGCCACATGGAGCTGTGCTGGCTAACATGCCTTTTGCTGTATGTGAACATACTGTATAAACTTCTGTGGTGTGTCCACTGAAGGTGAGTAGTCTTTCTACCTGGGTAAACCTTTCCCTTTGGAAACTGGAAACTGTTGTCTCTTACTGTCATTTGGGGACACCGACAAAGTAACCCAACTAAGAAACAGCACAAATACAAGTGTACCAAGCAAGGCAAACAACTGAGTGACTTGTCCTGGTCTCTGAATGAGGGGCAAAAGGCAAAGCCCTATTTGACCTGTCTGTTTTTTTTCTGTTCTTATGATCTCTTCATCCTTCACTGGCCTCAAATGCTCTGACTCCAGTATGACCTCCAGCACACAGCTAACTAGCATAACGTTTCCTTCAGGGAATAAAAAAAAGCAAATAAATGCCTTAAACTCAAAGTAGATCCACAATAATCTCGCTGTGATGAAATTTTACTGTGTCAAGCCTTTAGCCTGAGTCGGGGGTTCAAAAGATGTGTTTGCTGCAGTCCTTGTAATCCCTTCAAATTGCTTCTCATACAGAAATGAAAGTTGTATGGTGCCATTTCATAGATCGTGGATTAGGGGGTCTGCCTCAAATGCATATGATGAACCCAGATCTGAGTTTTACTATCTTGGACTGTAACCAGGGCTGGTTGGTCTGACTGTATAGCAGCTCTCTGCAGTGCTGACTACATGTTACTTTAAATGAGCTGAAACATTATTGGATCATTAGTCGAGCCGGAGTGTTGTCCTCCTACTTTAAGACTTCAAGATTAGTCCTTGTCCAACTTTTAATTTAAACTTTTAATATTAAAACTAAATGTAAACTCCTTATAAACTAAACTCTATGCAAATGAGGACTCTATAAGTGGGCTGTTTTACATTTTTGTTGAAGTTTATTTCATGCAATGTGAAAAGCTTGTCGTGAGCGGTAGAATATCACCCTTTCCCAAAACTCGGTGTCTGCACCCTTTCCATCTTCTCTCCTCTCTTCTCCCTCCATCTGATATTCTGCTCACGCACAACTGCGGCAGCCCTCCTCCAATCGCTGGCATTAATCCACACCTCAGACCCCCCAGACACACTGTCTGCTCTCCCACAATGCACCACAGCTCCAAAACTTTCCCAGACACATTTGGCCTTCTCTCTATCGCTTACCTCTCCCTCCCTCTTGAGCCCCCTTTCTTTCACTCGGTCTCCCCATGGCTCTTCATCGTCCAGTTTCATTTGCTCTGCCTCTTTCTTTCTCAAACTCTCTAAATTTCCCCATTCTTTCTCTCTATTTAGCCACGGCCTGTCTAACAAAAGTATCTCCTAATCTTCCCCAGAGTCCATTTGACATAAAATGGCGGTACTGCAGCCGACCAATACCGGCCGTCCCTTTAACATTGGAGAGTAGAGACACTCTGCCTCAGTTGTTTTTTTGAAGTTTTACATTTGGATTCTCAAACATTTTCATGTCACGGACCCCCAAAGTAGATCAACAGTACAGTCCCAGATCCCATTTATCAGGATTTGTGCAAACCTGGGGCACAAACCCTAAGTCTGACAATTAGAAAATAGGTTTTAGAAATGTATTTCAGCATCTGTATCTTGTTTGGCTGTTCAATGTTGTTGTTCAAAGTACTATTTTCCTCTCTTTTATGATGTATAATTGGTCAAAGGAAGACATCAAGACATTCATTCACTATTTCAAATATCAATGGTAATTGTCAGCTTTTGTCTCCACCTCTAAAGGAGCAAGGAAATGAAAAAAATAAAAAAATAAATGCCTTAATCTCTTTCATTTGTCCTTTTGCCATTGCCAGCAATTGATATTCAACAAAAATTCCACCATACAGTAAGCGTAAAGAGACCGATCTCTCCACCGCAGAAACGTCTTTCATGTATAGCTCCTGGAAAGTTACTGGGATAACCATTCAGGCACCGCTAGTGATTTTCACTATTCACACATGCACTACATTCAGGAAAATTTCCATCTTGTTGCTTTTTAGACATGCCATGGCAATGCAGGAATAGATGGGGCAAGGGACAGTCCAGCAAATGGCGGTAAGGTAACCAATATGGATGCAAATTAACGTAAAAATCAACAGGAGAAGAAGAAGATGGGGCAAGGCCGGATGTACGTGTATACGGCATAAGTCTAGTATTATTATTTTCAGGAATATAGCAGGCGAGGAGCTGTTTATGTCCAGTTGCCAATGATGTTAAAATGTATTAAATATTCAACAAGTTTGTATTTCAAGTCAAATCACCCGCAAAATTATCGCTGTAAATGCTAAACTATAAACAACTAGCACATTCAAATACGTCATCGGTGGAGTCTTGTGATTGGTTTGTTTGCTCCACGTAAAAGCAAGTTTCGGCAGACGGACGTAACCTTTTACGTGCTTGTCCCTGCAATGTTACTGGTTTTATTCACAACACAGTCATACCTAGGTCTTGAGGAAATTGGTGGTACAGATTTCCCTGAATGTTGATCCCTGCAAATATTTCAGGGAGAGACTGCATGTGTGAAAGGGACTTTAGAAGATCAGATCTTCAGAATAGGAGTAGAAAGTATTGAAAATCCCAAACCAGAGCTGCAGACATATGTATTGTCAGGATTTTACGACCATTAGGAAAGCATCACTCAAATATTTACTAAAGAAGGATCACAGACGTAAGTCATAAAAGCAGTGGAACACTTTCTGAGGACCACCGCAGAAAGAATTTATCAATTGTTTCGCTAATCTTCATTGGGATGCAAGGCTCCTTAACATTCTTGTACTGCACAGTCACTAATTTATTGCATGGTAACTATTCTTTGGCAATCGACTCCGGGGAAACAAAAGACCACTCTGCAAAGGACACTAATCAGCATCTGTTGGCTTGGACTGGCAGTCTCCCTTCTGACAGTGTTTTCCTCATAAGGGTTTTAATGTTTATCAGTGATCTCGTTTGGCTCCAGTCTTGGGAATCTTTCTGTTGTGCTGGGAAAAGCTAAGAGGATTGAATTTGGAGCTGCAGGCAGACATGATGGGAAGTATAGATAGAAACTGGAACAAGTCAGTCCTCCTGGTAGATAAAGATTCATCCAAAGAGCGGACTAATAAAGAACAAATTTTAATTTATTAAGAGATGATTATGAGGGAACATCCAGCTCCCTCCCACCCACATAGACTACATATTCAGTTCCTTAGAAGTTGATCAGGTTCATGGCCAAAGACTTGAATGCCATTGCCATTTACATGCTATATGCTATCTTCAGAAAACTATTTTTAGCCAGCCCAGTATCCTTTGGAGTAATGTTCATGTCTGACGATTATGCACATCGCACTCTATGCTGTATGCCAACATTCAGTGCCAATACATACAGCACCAAGTTGTCTGCCCTATATGTAGCACGGCAGAATGTAATGGGGTAGTAGATGTAAAGAGTTTGACTTACATGCAGGAAACCAGCGATTGCATCCTGTCATTTAAAGACCTGTAGTTAACATTCATCTTTTAATTGATTGGAACCACAATCTTAAACTATTCTTAACCAAATATATTAGTTGCCTTACCCTAATCATGTCCTCATAACCACGATTTGTCTCTAACATTAACTACACAGTAGTTCGAACTCGCACAGGCGCTGCCCTCGACTAGACTCTATTGGTAATACTCGGCTCCAATCACGAGCATGCATTCGGCCACTGAATTTTGCATAAACGTAGCTGCCGAATCACGATGTGCCTACCCGAATGTGTGGACCCCACAGTATATAAGGCAGCGTCCAGTGCTGTCAGATATCTTTTCACTTCAGCCAACGCCGATTCGTCCACTGACCATCCATCTCCACGGATGGAGTCGCTGGCTGAGAAGGGCTTGATTGTTTGTACAGGTTGTGCACACTATATAGGCAGCAAGAGTGGGATCCACCATTGCCTGTTACAAGGCAAATGGCTAGGGTTCCAACATTGGTGCGAGGGAAGGAGGCTAAATCCCCTGTCCTGTGCGGTTGGGTCTCTTCTCTCCATTTTACAGTGTTTGATGGATAGAGGGCTGCCTCATGCTACTACTGAAGTGTATGCAGCAGCCATTTCTTCATGCCGCGAGGATTTTTGCGGAAGACCGGCCTTTGGCCACCCTCTCATGAGTAGGTTTCTGTAGGGGGTCAGGAGGCAACAGCCAGTGATGTGTGCCTCCTCCCTGCACTGCGAACTGTCATTGGTGCTCAAGGTGAAGGACCCCTTTGAGCCTCTAGAGCGAATGAACATAAGTTCATTCAGGTTGAGGGTCATACAGCTGGATGCTTTTTGAACTCCACCCCATGCGGGAGACAGGGAGGCAAGGTTGCATCTGCTATACTCTGGCTGTGCGTTGGCATGTTATGTTGAACGCACGGCCCCCCTAAGGTGCACTGAACAGCTGTTCATATGCTTCGGGAATGGTGTGGCCGGTAAAACCCTTTCCAAGAAATGCGGAGAGTGATAAAGTGAGTTCATCTCCCAAACCTATAGGCAGGCAGGAAGAGACCCTCCCACTGTGGTCCGTGCACGCTATACATGCAGCGTTGCTATGTCAGCGGCCTTGTTCAGTGGTGACAAGGACATATGTATGGCGGCATCATGGTCAACGCCTTGTCGGGTAGGCACCTGATTGGCCGGCTATGTTTTTGTAAAAATTCAGTGGGCGAATGCGTGCTCGTGTGTGGAGGAGAGTATTAACCATAGAGTCCAGTAGAGAGCTCTGCCTGTGCTTAGAACTATAACCCTAGAACTAGGGGTACAACATCGCAACCTTCGATCCTAAATGCGGATATAGTAAAATGCGAGAATTTTACAAATATTGGTATCAGGCGTAAAAAACTGTCACTGTCACTGAACAAAATCCATGATTTGGCAGAATAGTCCAATATTGATGTTCATGTCTGGTGATAGGCTTGGGAAAAAAAACTAAATATCTTTCAGGGATTATTCCAAAATTTCTAAAAAGAATGTTCAGGTTGGCAAAGCCTCACAAACAGCCTTCCAGGTCATCATGGGTCTCAAGCTTGGTTTCAAACTCCAATACTTTCTTGGTAATGACCAAGCATGCAGTATAGAAAAACTGTCCATACCGAAAGCTGGCATCGGATGTCTAATTAGCTTTATGCTTGTCTTTACTGCTGAATTCTTTCGTCAGACATATCCTTGTTTAGGTTATTTGTTCATTTTAGATTATTTTATCAACCCTATCACCAGACAAAAGTGGGCGTTTCTGCAAAAGCCCGGATTACATTTAATGACAATTCAATTATATTCATTGCTGACATTTTTTGAATTCTTGCTTTGTATTGCATCTGGTGACTACAGTATGGTCAAGGTTAGGGATTGATTGTGGTTATGTCAAACATACTATATTTAAAGTATGGCTAGGGTTACGCAACTAAAACATTTGGTTAAGGCTGGGGACAGGTTAGAAATAGGCAACAAACACCAATGATTGTTGATACAAACAATAAAAAGGCAAATGTTCAGGTCTCCGAAAGAACTACCTCCACACCCTTGCTCTTCGGATTGGTACATATAGTTCCCACTATAGACATACACTCCTGAATTGGCATTGGATGGAAATTACAAGGTGCGGAACTGTCCAATGTGGACAAAATTCCATGTCACGATTTGCAGCAGCCAAAATTCTTGCATGACTACTTTTGTTTCGACAACGTTTAACATTGGAGAACAGTGGCTTCCTTTGCTAAATGAAAAAGGGCTTTGTAGAAAAACCTGCTGATTTTCCCCCGAAATAAGATATCGGTGCCGAAATCTGTTGTAACTCAAGTCGGGCATTTGAACTTTTCACTGAAACGCATAATGCAAAACATATTCATCTATACTAGCCAGACATAATGTAACACAAACAATCTGCATCAAATCAATCATATTAGAGGTGGACGATGAGTTTGTCACATCTGTGTTTACCATAAAGTCATTATTGGCCTCATACATCAAACTGATTCATCGGTCTTCCCCTTGCCGCCCAGCCTTTTGTTTGCCTTTCTTGCTGTTCTTTTGTTTCCCTCATCGTACCAAACGCTCCCTCATTCTCTCCTCTCCTCTCCTCCTCCCTCCCTCCCTCCCTCCTTCCTCACAATCCCTTTTGCCTTCCTCGCCTTTCTTCCTCCTCTCTCCATCTCTCTGCCCACAACGCCCCGCTCCCCCCCCCCCCATCCCCTCCGCCCCCTCCCCACTCTGTGTTCGTGTCCTCATCTGACCCTGCTTGGCCTGAATCGCTGTCGGTGCCCATTTGGATCGGGCACAGCTGGTGCTGCCGCTGTAAACCGAGTGCCATTACCGCCACTGTCAACTGTCTGTCCTGTCCGCCTGTCTGTCTGAGAGACACATCTTCATAATGATATTAGCCCTATATTTCTCAGATTCTTATGGCTTTAATTCACTTACTCCTGCATGTTCTATATGTTCTGTGTTGCATCCCTTTTTATTTCCCTGCCGTAATGACACAATCGGTCCAAGGGGGATCATTTAATTTGTATAATTTGTTCTGCCATTCAGGAAATGTGAAGAAATTACAAAATAAACACGTAACAAGATAGGAATAATAAACCTGGCAGCCATTTCAGAAAAGGACGACAAAGCGTGGATGAGAGGAAGGGGGCATTTGTGCTCCTCTCGCTCCAATCAGATGTCATGGGTCGATAGAGACCAGGAAGTAGAGAGTGTGTGTTTGCAGCTGATTGGATGGCGCTGCAGCACTTTGTGCCAGTTGCCGATAAGCTCGGTGAGAGCAAAGGAGCAGAAATCAAAGCCTGCTGTGCAGAGCAGAGAGCAGGAAAGAAACTCCGATAACACTTTCTGAAGCAGTGCTCACAAGTGCATGATAAGAACAATAAGTATATGCGAATTGTTACAATACAATATAAGATATTTAATGGGGCATGTGTAGAGTTAATGACATTTTGTACAAACACTAGATATCATTATATTGTAAAACATTAATCTGTGCTCCTAATGGGATTATATGTTTGAAGATTGTTTTAATTCTCGCAGGAAGTAGTACATTTAAAATAAAATTCATTTGTTGCTCGGCCATGCCTGTCGGGTAGCATCAACAGCTTCCAGCCTGTGGGAGGTCTTTTTATAGCGTGTTGAAAATATGAAAATGATGCTTGTAAATTGCCTTAGATTATTATGACGATCAAAGGAGCGGGTTTGGCAAAAAACTTATGCTTTTTGCAACCGTGCGTGGAGAGTTATGATACACTGAGCTTGGTTCAGTGCTCGATACGGGGATCAAGGCTGTCCATAACATAAACTGGATAGTTTCATTATAAATATGCCCTTTATTATGATGGCCTCCAAAGGAAAATAAGACATATGCTGGCAGCAACATTGAACTATGACTTCTTACGGTGTGGATAAACTCAGATTTCCATTTTCTAGTATAATAAATTCAGTCTCAAAAGAAAAATGATAAACAGCCAAGCTTGAGGCCAGATACGGCAGATCATTTCTAAGCATTACATATTTTTTCCATTTTTTTTATAACTCTACTTTATACCAAAGCCACCAATAATTATCTATTCCGGTCGACTGACAGGTGCGGATTAACATTTAGCAACCAGACAATATAACACCAATGACGTATGTGTTATATTGGGTAGGTGCTGTTTTCAATAAATGTGCCAGTATTAACCTATAGGTAAAGACAAGAGACTATGAGACTCAGCTAAAGAGATTGGAGCTAGGGTGATTTGTCTAAACAATGAAATTAAAAAAAAGATAAATAGCTACCAAATCAATGACATTTTCAAATATATTTTTTTATATTTAGGTAAAACAGGACAACCAAATCAACTGACGAGGAGGAAGATTTTAAAAATTATCCATTACAGTCATGGGATAATAAAACTTGTCGGGTACTATCCCTGATGTAAAAATCTAATAAAGCTCAGGTTACAACCTGATAAGGATATGATGGACACATTTAATTTTAATATCTGAATTATATTACTTTTTTTTTTTCTTGTCAGTAGCTTTATTGCCCCATTAAAAAGTTCTATGTTGAATGCTAATTGTGGCATGTGCGGTAATTAACATGCCTGTAAACTCTTAACACTGAAACGATACATTTTTGTCTGGGACGCTTTCGTGAGTGAACACACTCAACTTGTTTTTGAAAGGCAACACTGAGAAAAATGTAATCACTGAAATATGTCTAAACAGATTCGAAGGGGCTCCTTCAGAATTTGACTGTGGAAGAAAGTCTTTTCACCATTTTGTTACACCAAAACTCTCCACTGAAACACAATATAATAGCTTTTTGAAATGTTGGTTGGCAGCTCAGGGCAGGGTGAAACACTCCATTTGTTAAATGCTAACGAAAACGCTAGGACATACAAATTATTTTTACAAAATAAAAGCCCAAAAATATTAAAACATCCTTACAGAGATTACAGTAGCAGAGGTATAAAGTCCTGACTGGATGAGGTTTGATATTTAATGAAGAGGCTATATAATATAATGGCATACATCATAAAATGGCAAACTGTTAAAAGGAGTCAATGTTTTTATTTTTAGCCTGAGAAAATGCTATTAGAAAACAATAGAAAACACTCACCCCGTTACATTATAGTAATCTGTATTGTATCTGAATTGCAAACTAATGGCTCACAACAACTGATGATTTTATGCTTTTGTTGTGTGTGTGTGTGTTTTCCTTTTTTTTTAAACTGTGATTGGCCAGCAAAACCCACAGCTCTTTGGACAAATCTGCCTGTGAGCAGACCAGGTTTTGGGGCAGACAGCTACACGTAACCAATGAAATTCTAGGCAGAATTTTCACCAATGACCAATCAGACAGGAGGACTTTAACTTTGTAAGCAATTGCAGCTTGCAGTAGTAGTCTGGGAGGCAGTGAAATTCACTGTGAATCCTCAATGTAGCGTAACACAGAGCATGCTACAGTATGAAATGGACGCTGCAGGTCAGTCTGCTCTCACTTTACCGAAGCAGCTTGGACTTTATCCACAGTTGTAACCAACATGAGCTACATTTTCCAAATAATGACAGAGATCTCTGTCTGACCATAAAAATTTCACACCACAACTCTGTCGCAATCAAATCATCTGATTTATTCAAATCGAATCAAATTGTAACTCTCACTATATTGGGTCAGTAACAGTTGCTTAATTGATTTGGCTGAAAAGATGAGTAATAATTCATGGCTAATTTCTTATGTGGAAATTGTCAGTGTGGTCTTTGCATTAATAAAGAGAACCATAGCATAAAAGCATTGAGTCTTCTGGTCAAAGTTACAATTCTGTTTCATCTCTGACCACACACACCGTCACATACCTGTAACCACACCCAACGGTGATGTCAGACTGCACTGACCGCTCTCTGAGTACACTTCTACATACACTTCAACCACTGGAGGTCAGCAAAAACAAAATTTGAGCTAATGTTTAATGACTTTTTCCATATGGTTGCAATTAATATTCCTAAAAACAGTGTTGGCTGTCAGCCTTTTAAGCCGATTTAACAAAAAAGGTTATTAACTTGAAGACAGGCTTGTTTCTTCAGCAGTATATAATATCCTTCTCATAGAATATTTTTAGCATCTTCAAAGTTGTATTGAGCATTAGACAACTTCACAACACCTGTAAGTTGTTGCTAACAGACAATATTATCAGACTTTGCCGAATTGTCAGTTTTCTTGGTTTAACCTGAGTGTAATGTCTGCTTATAGACTGTATATAAGAAGTGGACTTAGTCGCTGTGACGTCACCCATTGGTTTGTGGACTGCCAAAAGTCACCATCTTGGTTTTTGTCCGTCGCCATGTTGTTGTTTTTTAACCAGAAGTGACACAAAAGGGTGGAGCTAAGTACAAACGAATACTGAATAAGACATTTTAGTTACAATAACTGTTACAATAACTTTCATGAACTGAACTGTGAAACAGTTAAAGTTCTGAAAACACGGACAAAACCCAGACCGGACAATGCCGCTGTAACGACCTGTCAATCCAGCCCAGTCTCACGGCAAAGCATGTAATAGATCCTCCTGTCCACCGGAAGAAAGCGTGACAGTGTCAAGTTGTGAATTTTACACGCTTGCATGAAGGTGCCAAGGTGCAGTGTTATAAAGTCACGTTCTGTACGTGTTTTACTTAGTTTATGGACTTATTTTAAGCCCAACCATGACATTTTCCCCTAACCTAACTGAGTGGCTTTCTTGCCTGATCATAAGTCTTTTACTTTGTTCCCCCCTGCTGGTACTGCACATTTTTACGGGCGTGTAATATTCACGTCTGCGAGGCAAAACGTGACACTGACATGCTATCCTCTGGTGAACAGGCAGGTTTATAATGTTTACTGAGGTAACAAATCAAGTGAGAAATAGGCTCATTTTCTCACTGATTTCAATACAATCTGACTTCTTTTTGCAACCAGAGGAGTTGCCCCCTGCTGGCTGTTAGAAAGAATGCAAGTTTAAGGCACTTCAGCATTGGCTTCACTTTTCAGACCTGGCTCAACCAAAAGCCATACAGAAAAGTAAGCAAGTAGTAAGCAAGTAAGTTTGAAACTTGCTGAAGCAGCTATGTCGAGCATTTACAGTATAATAACATGTACATTTTCAAAACTTGTGTACAGTTTATTCATTTGTATGCGTGGGAGTTGTGGATTGTACTCACAAAATCATGAAAACTGAGCTCTATCTGGTGCATACACAATACCAATTTTGTATTCACAACGCTGGAAATCATGACCTCTAAATATATTTATTTTTTCTACTGCAGCCACTTCCTTATATTTCTCTTTGAACATCGTTCTCACCTCCTGTCCTTCCATTTACCATATTTTGTTACAACCTTTCCTCCGAGCAGTAGTTCTTCTTTACACAGCACTTCTTTAATTAACCTAATAATCATTCGACAGAAAAAAATGTATGTAATGCAACAAGTATTGTCTGAAACCATTGTTAAACTGGTGATAGGTATTTCAGGTCCTGCATGTATATTATAGTATTTTTTACAGTAAGTCTAATTGCAAAGTATGTAATTATCATTAACAGCAGTGTCTGAAAGCAGAAGCAATTACCATGCTGTTACTAATTTAGCCTAAGTGTGCCAACACAGACTGTTTAATTAGACTTTATAAAGCATCTTGATTGCTCATTCAGTAAAAAGGCTGTTGTGTGCTACAATAGGTGAACAGCTCCAGTTGAGTGGAGTGGAAAACACTTAACACAAGTAACACAAGTACTGTACATTGAACTGAGAGTAAATGGATCATTTCAGTTTCCTGCTAATGTAAGTAAAGTCAAGTCCAGTTAACAGGTTACAAGGTGTTGTTCACCTCCGATGTGATGATATGATCCAGTTTGAATAAGAAAAGCAAAAAGAGTACACTGGTTAATGGCAGTAGCTCTCAACCCTGTTTGTCTGCTGTCTTTGCATGGCCCTATAAGATGAAGTCAAGTACATTGACACTACTTCTCAAGACTTCAGTCGTACTATTGCCACTTGGAGTGGCAGAAGCGTACGTTTACATTTAGCTGTCTAACAAATTTTTATGGACTATGAACCGTAGCATCGGGTATTCAGGTATTACAACTGACTTTTCTTTCTAACCAATTCGTTATTTTTCATAGTTTATCTGAACTGAATGCCACATCTCGATTACATGTACGTCTGCAGTAATATGTGAAAGTGTATTTATGTTTTTAAAATAATCAAGAAACACTAAAGACAGAGATGGTAAAACTTAGATTAACAAATAATATGAACTATCAAATGTTTCAATAAAATACAAAACAAAAGAAAGTGCACGAGCTAAAAAAGGAAGCAATGTACATTTTACACAAATCTTAATGTTACATTTATCTATGGGGGCACACATTGAGAACTTAGTATATTACAATATCACATATATTATATAAAATATTCCAATTCTCTCTCAAGTTAAATATTTATGACTAAATAAGCAACAAAAGAAAATCTAATTTAAAGTGAGGAAAAAAACGACAATCCTTAGTTATTATTCAGCTAATCTGATTTATCGTGACTATTTGGGTTTCATTAGTTGAAAACTATAAGCTGTATTGAAGAGTTTTCAAACAAAAAAACAGGCCAAAAGATAAAAGCCATCATTCAAACATGTTATAAGTTAATAAACTAATTCCTACATCAGATCCTTTTGTACTTTAGACCAAGAGAACTTGAATGTACTGTGACTACAAACGTTGTAATTTTGGCTCCAAACTTTAAAGGACAAACTGGAAGGTGACATAAATCACTGTCTTTTCTCTAAGAACTGTTTCTTTCTCTGTATCTGACCTGCTTCCTTTGTAAATCCCCCTTTTTTTTGCAGGATTTGGGGGTTCTTGAAGTAATCCTGCCCTCTCCCTCTGTCTCTCCCCTCGTTCTGTCATTTTTATTTACCAGTCCCCCATGAAGGACAGCCACTGTGAGCTGAAAACCTGGCTGCCTGCCATTCTGCCAGTCGATTTCTCTGCCACTCTGCGCCCGCCACACCAATACCCATAATGCATTTGTCAGACACTTGCTGTGTCCAAAATCCTTCACTCATTCACTACTTCATCCTAACTATCCAGGCAGTTCTGTGTATAGAGGACTATATAGTGAGCTCATTGGCAAAATGAAAAAAACACCTTTGGACACAACTCAGGTCATTTCCCCGATGCTGTTAATTACGTCATTGCTGTCGCACAATCAAAGCGTGCCAGACCAAAGTCTGCTGGTAGACCATCCATAATGAATACTGGATAGTGACATGTATTTTTGTGTGATATAAATATATATGGAGGCTATTTTGTTGAGTTGTCTCAGCAAAATGCTTTGAGTGAATTTAAGTTCCCCTTCGTAAGCAGTGATGCAGTGTATAAGTCTAGGGATTTTATTGTGAAAGGGAAGAATTAAAGGCCATTGTGAATGTGGGAGCAATAAACATATTTTCCCAAATTGATAAATACAAAGTACTTTGTGGCTGTTTGTGTTTCGATGTGCTGCTCTGCTCACATTAAATACATTATTTTCGCGCCACAACTCATGGATTTGTCTCAATCACGCTGCTCTCTGCAATGCATGAGGGTTTATAGTGCTCGGTTAGTGACCATCGTTGTCCACTATGCATTGTGTGATACTCACAGTGGCGAACTCATTATATAGTCCACTATGTAGTGAGTAGTGAGTGATTTTGGACACAGCCACTGTCTGGGTGCTGCTGCTGCTGTATAGTTGAGATGAATGCAAGAGAGAAAATCTGTGCTTTTGCTTGTATCCAAAATGTGTTCAAAAGCCTGCTTATTAACTGCTGAGACCCAGATTATTATAGCAGTTTAAATGCACCTCATAATAGAATATAGAAGAAGAAAAAAACATGAACCATCAATGGAATTGGCATTCATCAGAAAGTAAATGTGACATTTGCGCGACAAGTTTGCTGACAAAAATTTGAGAGAGCCAGCAGCAAAGGAGTCTGGCATTGACCCAGAGAGAAACACAAAGAGAAATGTCTTGATTGACTGAAAGGACGGACCGGGATTATTTCAAGGCCAGAAAAACAGAGACAAGCCTTTCAGAAAAGGAGGCAATCCTTGCATGCAAACGTCGGCTCTTTCCACTGTGGAAGATGGTGACCCCTGTTATGAGGGTATGCAATCCCTGTCTGTTTCCATGGCCACAGGACTGTACTTTAAAATTAAGTATATGCTAGGCTCTTTGCTGCAAAATTTGCCAAAGCTAATAGAACCAAGTTGAGGTTGTCTATCATCATAGGGGGAGCTGTGAGCTATCAGCAGAGTGTCTGACAGCCTTCTTTCTTCTCCCCGTCCTCCCCACTCTCCATTTTGCAGATATACAACTCCATCGCTAGACAAGTTATTGGAAGATTTCGCAAAATTCCAATATCCAATATCTTAAGTAAATATATTTTGTATTTTCTTAAATTCTATCAACAATATCTGCAAATGGCAACTATATTATGGCTAAGGGGAAGGAAAGGTATTGCAATATAGTGAGGGTGTGGTTATGATTAGGTAACAAAAACACTATTCCCAAAAACAGCAAAAGATCAGTTTGCAGTTAATTAACATGTGAATGTCAATTGCAGGTTTTTGGCAAGGCGTGAACTCCCGTCTTCATTGGACCAAAGTCAGATTTGATAAAAGGGACCCAGACCTGGCAACGGACATAAATCCGTGGGTGGCTCAATGTAAACATAATAGGCGACGCGTGAGTGTATTGATTGTACAATTATGCACATCCTACCTATGTAAACGTGATACATGCACATTATTAATTGTCAAGGCCCTCATAATGAGTGAAGTCTCTGTGAATGGCCTCCTTGGTTTATCCAAATCAGGTCTGCTTTAATCAAACCATCAAATCATACAGCTCAATGCAGTGGGAGAGATTTGACTCAAGTCTTGCCAGAAAGCCCTTCCCCTGTAGATCCGAATGGCAGAAGGCCACAGGATGTGCTAGGACTCTGCCATTACAGCAAAAAGGGGGGGCCTTTGCTGAATAAAACAAAGGAGAAGGAGAAAATAAATAAATAACACATGGATGGCTACTTATTTAGTAATGAAATGTGCATGCTGTGGGCCTGTTGAGAAACAAAGATGTACACATCTGCATGGCTCAGCGGGCGAGGAAGACAAAATTAAAAAAGCAACGTTGCTTCTGACATGCATTTAGCAGGTATGGTCAATACAAATGCATTTTGTTATTAATGGAGACATATATTATGTATCTCCTAAAACCTCTTAAACCTATTAAATGCATTTGCAATTATGATTTTCTAAACTCATACTTGAAAATAATCACTGAAGGATTCAGTGACTATTTTTGAGCAACGTCAATAAACGTACACTTAAGACGATAAAGCTGGCATATCAGGAAACACAACTGCTCTTTTTGTTCAGCATGTAAAAAAATACTGCTAATAGACATTCAAAGCACGTAGTGTGTGCCTTACAATTTCAGTATGTGCATAGGTTGTGTGAGGACACAGTGCAATTTAGGCTGCTGGATTCGGAGTGGAGTCAGCCAGCCGGAGGATGCCTGGCCCAGAGAAGAAACATGCCAGGAATTTTAGAAGATGGCTCAGCAGCAGCTCCAGATGTAGGCAGAGCGGGAGGCTGCATTACTTATAGAAAAAGGAGTAGAAGGAGCTAAAAGGAAAAAAGCGAGACATATATTGAAAGAGGAGGGCAAACTGTAAGTAGGGTACAGCAGGGAGTCAGAGGAGGGGAAATGAGGAGGACAGGGGGAATAGTAAAAGAGGCCTTGGAGACTAGAGGAGGGGAAGAGGTATGCGAGTAGAAGAGAAAGGGAGGAGCAATGCAGGTAGAGATTAATGCAAATATGGAGAGACTCACTAGGAAATACAGTTTTTGAAGGCATACAGCCATAGGTTTCAGTATTGCACGTCCATCTAGTCTTTCTGTGGTCTTACAGACACTTCAGCTAACAGATACAAATTGAGATGAAAATACAGACAATATAAAAGTACAAACAACTTAACCAGATGCACAGATAAGAGAAATTGAGGACAGAGTAGTACCAAACATAGCAGTGCAATTAAACATAAAAACAGAGAGAGGAAGACACTTGTATAATGTCATACCGAAGCGAGCAGACAAGACATATAGACAAATTAAAGAATTAACAAATGACATGACATACATGTGTACTTATATCATCACACATATATCCATGTAGGGGTATTTGCTTATTCCATTATTTGGCATTATTTTGGATATTTCTTTGTATGCTTTTTGGAAGTTATCTTGTCATGGACGGTAGATATAGTAGCAATACAGAATGCTTGAGAGATATACTGTTCAGTCTATCACTGGAGAGCATTCTACAGTTGTACTTGTTCTCCAACTGTGAATCATTTATCACGCAAAGTACTTGAGTTCTATGACTTCCTCCAGCTCTTTAAGCCCTCAAAAACAATGATTTCTTCCCCTGAATCTGCTGTAGCACTCCAGCACAGACAATGCCACTGAGGTGTTTGGCAAGCCAAGATGATCATGCGTTACTGCACACATTAACTTCCATAGAGAGCATTGCATGGAAGTAGCAGCTATCCACTCAATGCACAGCACTTGAGAACCATTGGCTTTCAAATGAATGATGGTAAAGGTTAACAACATCGATGACAAGTATATGTGAATGATATTGAAGAACTGAAAAGGCCTGTTGTAAGAGACTGTTCAAAGTGACCAATATGGAAGGCAACAGTGGCAGTCGAAGTGAGCTAATAGGAATACATAATGTCAATCCCTCCACCATGAAGACTAAACACACAGAGAGAAGACTTTGGCATTGTCATCTTAAGTTTTGGTGAGAAGACGACAACGCCAAGAATCAAACTGCAAATAATCTAAACTGAAAATGACTGAACTAGATGAACTTAATTTGATTCAATATTAATAAACTTTGAATAAACAAGCACACATCACTCTATGCAACAGTGGGAAAGGGGCTTCATGGCTTCAGACTGAGACAAGCATGTCGTCCACAGCGGACAGACCACGACTCTGCGCTCTGAACAGGCACAAGCCCCCGACAACGCTGCAAGCAGCAATACCGGGAGCCTACCAGGAGCCAAGCAGCCGGCCCGTTCCAAACGGGCACGCGCTCTGAGCGGTCGTGGCTCATTGACTGCCATTCACTTTACAACCAAACTCTTCCTCACTTCCCTGGCATCAACACGAACAAGAATCAGCAGATAGCCAACTGGAAGCAGCATCGAACCAGATTGTATTTCACCGGTGTGACTGTGAGTAAGTCACGACCTGTGTGTGTTTTTTCTCCCGTAAGTAAGACTGTATTTACCTGGTATAAGACTTGATACTAACTTATAACACTAATGTTGCAGGCGGCTGTGAGGTAGAGCGGGTCGCCCACCAATCGGAAGTTCGGCGGTTCGATCCGTGGCTCCTCCAGTCGAAGTGACCTTGAGCAAGATACTTGCTGCTACTTGGCACCTTGCATGGCAGCCTCTGCCATCAGTGTATGAATGTGTGTGTGAATGGGTGAATGCTGACATGTAGTGTAAAGCGCTTTGAGTGGTCGGAAGACTAGAAAGGCGATATATAAATGCAAGTCCATTTACCATTTACCTCTGCAAGTGTATTTCACCAATGTTTCTGACTAACCAACCTGGGTGTACACAGGCCAAGCATTCAGCCCTTTCTGAACAGGCATTTATTGTATTTGCTGAGGACCCAAGGAAGTGCAGTGTCGAGTGCAAGCTCTTGAGTTCTACGGGACATATTTAATAATAATTCTACTACTGCCAGAAGTAGTGTAGTATATTGAGAGGGGACCCCTATTAGCTGTTACACCACCGAATGGCATGCTGGGTATAACTTGCCCTCTGTCGCTTGCTACAGTATTTCCACACACCACAGGCACATTTTGAATGGGCACTGCACTAGTTGAACTAATTTGCAAAACAGAAATTACTTTCAATGATTCACTGTCAATGCAGGAAGTCCAGTAGTGGTCTTATAATGCTATTGCGGCAATTGATTGGCATATTTGGCTTTGACACTGTGGTCCGCGATTAACGTGAGTTTAAATGCTCCAAAATTCAACTTCTCATTTGTAAGAAAAATAATGTGATATTTCTTCTTTCATGAGTCACATAGACTTGTAGCTTAAATGCTATAGGTCCAGGATATAATGAGGTTCTAGAAGCGGCGACTCCATCCGTTGAGATAGGCAAATCGCCGTTCGCTGAAAAGAACGGAATGGCTGTGAGCGGTGGATGCTGCTTTATATTCTGTGGAGTATTCGGGTAGGCACGTACTGATACGTTTATGCAAAGTTCAGTGGGCGAATGTATGCTCGTGAATGGAGTATTACCCATAGAGTCTTGTAGAGGTCGGAGCCTGTGTGGGTTAATACTTGAGACATGTGAATGGGACGTATTCAGGGAGAATCTCTGAAAATGGTCGATTTGCAAAATTGAGTATTTTCGTTTTTTATTTCTTCTACTTCTTTCCCTCCTCTGTTCTCTATTCGTTGCCTCCATCCAACCTTGGCGTGAATGATTTAATGCATTAAATGTGACTAATGCTGTGTCGACATTTTCTACATCTTCAGAGCAGACTCAAAGAGAGAAGTTCCGGCCTTCAAACTAAAACATGGCTGAATGAGCTCCAGCTTCAAGCTGCTAAACTCCAGTCACTCCGGCTGAAAATGTGTGCCAGTGCCTTGTGGAAGAATTTAACGTTTACAAGAAAGTTTCACTACATAAATTTGGTAATGAGTGAAGCAATGACAGATTCCAAGTGGCTACTGCTGTCTCTTTAAATTATACCCTATTATTACTGGCGCTACACCATTGTTAGCAAACCACAAATTGAGCTGTTACCCTTACAGTCAGCAGGTGTTACTCATTTGTCGACAGGGTCTCGGTTCAGACATATCCTGGGATAGGAGGGCTAACTTTCTAGGCTTTAAAATGAATCTTTATTTTTGTCCAACTATACCTCACATTCTATGAGCTCAATTAAGACCGATTTAACTCCACAGACCAGCCTTACATATATCTGTGAAATCACCAACCTCTGATTGATTGAAAGATGTGTGGGTGGTTCAATTGAAGCAAGAAAGCCATCGATTTTCACATGTTTTGTATGAGCCAGTATTCAAAATCAATGAATACTGTACTTTCAAGGTTGAACGCCTACATGTTGGTGGATCAGGTGCGAGCTGTCAAGGTGGACTTTGTCAGAGAGATTTTCAACTATTCAATATGGTGAAGGTAATAGCCTTACCTTTTGTGCATCCCCTCACAGATCCTCGTCTTCAGCAGCAGAGTCTTCTGTGATTACTGCTGTGGACAGAAACAAATGTAGTTGAAGTACCCAAAGAAGAGACCGCACATTAAACCCACAAGTCCATCTTAATAGATAGAAACTCAATCACGTCAAGTGAAATGCATATGGGAAAAAATTACTTATTGAAAAATTAGATAATGGGCTGAAAGACATTTTGCAAACACAAAAATGATGGACGTGTATCCTTGGATTTAACTAATTCCATCTTTTTAGAATTACTTGACCTTTAATTGCTATACAGAGCTCCAGCTCACCATTTGCTCAATCTCAAAACACCTACACACAAGGCCAGTATCATTGTGAACTAAGCTGGCAAAGTTTACTATCTAAGTTACCTAAAGTATGGCTACAAACACAAACAGCACAGATACTTTAATTTGAATGCTTTATTGTAATACAACAATGACGAGATGAGATGTCCTGACAGTGAAGTTGGTTTGCCAAAATTTCCTTCAAAACAAATTTGGCCTTGTGGCTACACCTGTTCCATCTCCCTCTACCCAACCATCTGCCTCTACTGTATTTCTTTGCTGTGTATGTCTCTTTTAGACCCACGAAGTCCATACTTGTCCTCTAGACGTGCTCATTTAGCTCCCACAGATGCAGTCAACCTGTCTGTTTGTTTTGCATTAGGAAGTTAGCATACAGTACAAGGCACTTCTGGTCATGTCAGATGCCAGCCTGCCAGTCTATTCTGGACTCTGACTGCTACAAGTGTCTTTTTTATCATTTCTGCCATATGGAGACTGCTTTTGGGCCAAGTTCTGGACACCACTGTGATAGATACTGAATGTCAACATTGACTGAAATTGAAAACCCTCCATCCATCCATTTTCCATCGCTTATCCCAGTCAGCTTCACATGACAGCAGTGAACTCTAGATATCTTTGACTCTACCATATTTATTATTTATCTATATCACAACACCTTAACCAGCGAAGGTCTTTATATTCTTTGAAATATGCAAACTGTACTCAAACTAATTTCGGCCTTATTCAAACTGCCAGCTCAAATCCATTTTTTTGGCATATCCAGATTGTATCCAGGTTTTGTCCAGATTCTAGAAAGTCTGGATTGCAAAAAAACACATCCAAACAACATATGGAGGTGGTTTGAAATGCAATTGCAATCAGATTTCTACATATGCATCTCAGTCTGGACGCTCTGGCCACTAAAATCGGATTTGAGCGGTAAAAAGTGTCTTTTGTATCACTAGCAACTGACACACAACGTCAAATCCAGAATGACTGAAGTGCTGAGCAAAACCCTCGCTGCTACTATAGCAGACTGTTATGGAGGACAACATGAAACAGTCCGTGGACAGACGCTGAAATAAAGCCCGCCATGACTGCAGCACGGAACATCGCAATGTATACCAGCCTCACACTAGACAAACTCAGTGACGGGAGAGTTCTGCACCGTGACTTGACGCTGTGATTGTTTGGAGGGTTGCAATGATGGACCTCCACTACTCATGCTTTCACATTGGAAAACCGTGTCGCCAGCGTAGCAACGTAGTTACTGACGCCTACAGTCATTACCACAGCAACCCACGCAGATACGTTGGTGATGTCTGGACACACAAATCCGATCACTTGCAAATTATAACAGTACAAAGTCTTGGGCCTAGACTGCCTAGTAGTCCTTCAGACGAGAATAATATTAACTTTAAGCCACTGCCTCTCAAAAACCCTTTGTTGTTTGTGTCCCAAAAGCACTGCTGTGTGCCTTTCTCTCTCTCTCTCTCTCTCTCTCTCTGTCTCTCAGAGAGTTTTTCTTCATCCGATGAGAGGGTCATACTTTAAAGGACAGGGGGTGTCGTATCCTGTACAGATTGTAAAGCCAGCTGAGGCAAATTTGTGATATTGGGCTATACGAATAAAATTGACTTGACTTGAAACAAGTCAGATTTGCTTGCAGTCTGAACGTAGCCCTATAGCCTCAGTGTCCACTGAAAATGACATACTTGGTTGGATACATCAGTTACACACACACACACACACACACACACACACACACACGATTAAAAGGCTAATGGCAAAGGCGTACTGAATAATAGAGTGGAATCAAAATGGCAATTTAGTGTGAATATCAGGCTAATATGGACCTACTAAAGGGCTAGAAATGGTGTTTATGTGCCCAAGGTTACTGACTGCTACTTTTATGCTTCAGAATTGACCCTTGAAGTGACACTTCAAACCACTCAACAGCAATAACAGCAGTATATCCATAAAGCAGTGACTATTATATTAAAGCAGATAGAATGAGGACAATACACAGAACAAATCCTGTATGTTCAGAATCAAACGAGCGACGGCAATATTTTTAGCTGTGATGAAAAAAAGTCCATTATCTGGCAAAGTATAACAGGAAACAAACAGTCCTTTAAAGCCTCTGTGAAACATTTCATCTTTTCTGCTTTCCCTGGTCCCCTGTCCCTTTAAAGACAATGACCTGACTAGCAGGGCAGCTTGGCTGGAGATGAGAAAGTAGTTATTTCCAGCACCCGCCTCATTTATTTGTGTACGTGTTTTAAGAGACCTAAAGCAGCAGACTGGATGCCTGGGTGCCATGCTGATAAAGCAAGAAGCGGACTGTGTGCACTTTTACCCAGGGCCCCCGAGTGAGTCGAGGGGCAGCATGGGGGGGCTTGGACAGGGGATCAAGGCTCTAAGCCAGGCAGATACACTCGGGTGGATAACATGTCTTTAATGCTACTGATGGACTGCCCAACTGGCGCCCCGGCTGGCTGGCACCGTGCCCAGCGTTCTTCCACTGGCTGAGCGGCTGTATAGCTTGACTGTTGTGAGACAGAGAGGGAAAGTCAGGGGTGACAGACAGACAGACCACAGACAGACGACCTCCAACACGCAGGACACACAGAGACCAAAGACAAAGCTGGGGAGAATCACTGACGGACAAACTGTGTGAAATGTAGTACATACCTGCACTCATTTTAAATAGAGATTTAGTTTAGATTACCTGTCTCTTGCACTACTGTCAGGATATAGCGACCGTTTTATAAAAATAACATCTACCCACTGCAGCTTTAATGTTTCACAGTATAGCATCAAACTAAAGGCATACGTGGCTAGATGTTTGACCTCTCATGTCCCTCTGTAAGACTCTAAAAAATGGCATCTCAGAGCGTCCAGATTGGTAAAATATGACTATTCCATGTGCACTCAATTAATGCCAACCTATAATATTTCTTGATACTGAAGTTGGACCATTCTCAACACTTTCTTATCTGTATTGGCATATCCATCTATTTTTTATAACATTTCATCACAGCAGCAAACAAGCTACAATTCATTTTTTTTTATGATTTCCATTTGAGATTCCGTGAAAAACCAATCTGTTAGAGGAGCCTGGCGATTCTGAAGAAAGCTATCACTCTCCTGGCAGATGTCATACTAAATGTGCTCAGTCAGCCTTGAGCTGCAGTCTGAAATAACAAAACAGAGAAAAACTGGAGAGAAAATGCAGATTTCAGAGGTTGGAACGCTGTGTATTACTTGACTTACATTAAGTGAAAACTGAACCAGTAAGGGTTATTGTAGCAATGTCAAACATTTCAACTCCTGTCCAGCAGTGATATGAGTTCTCCATGGTCCACTACGTATGTTAATTAGTACAATCTGGTCTCTGTCTGTACTTAGAGGTCAAAACCAGCGTCATAATACTAGTCAATGCATTTATAGTTTGGGGAATTTGGAAAAGAGAGCTGAATTGAAACCAGAACTTTCAGAAGTAACAAAACCTCATTCAAAATCACATTAAAGGCAGGGTCGGTGATCTTGAGAGACTAGCAAGAATACATTAGATTTAAAAAATGATCCAAGCGAAAAACCGAGCCCAGTGTTGCAAACTCTTTTCCAATGACAGTAGCTAGCAGCACTAGCTGCTGACAACGCTGACAGCCAACATAAACATATCATAATAAACGTGAACGGCGAACATGGCTATTATTAGTACTCACACAACTGTCAAGCTAGCAGCTTGTGGAAGATGCAGGGAGGTATAGCATGTCTAATCTTTACATTCAGGTTTATTACAGTCCTGCGACAGCCAAAGATACCAGATTTAGTTTTGTTGTCGGATCATTTGATTTATTGATTGCTGTCAGGATGTAATGAGAATTTTCAAAAACAAAAAAGGTTCCTAAAATATTTACAAACCTTTGACATTTGTGAAATGGCAAAAAAGTTAATCCAACCTTGGGATATAACCTTACTCAACAGCAGAGGTGGGCCGTCAGGGCCAGCAAGGCCTTCTCTGCTGGCCGAGAGATTGTCAGAATAAGAGAATTCGATTTTATTAAAATAATTTCATATATATTTTCATTAATGCTATATGTATTTTACAAAGTTCGTTCTCATCTATTACATCTATTAATGTAATTACAATGCTATTCTCTCCCTCTCTGTTGTGCTGCTTCCAGTGCAGCTCTGTAAATTGGAGCTTTTATTCAATCAGATATCAACCCTGTGCTGTTTCCGGGTGAAAAATCACAGCCTGTGAGGCTCCGAGGCCTTCAGAATGGGGACAATGTTGGTTGATTGTGATATTTTTCAACCAATTAGATTCCGAGTTACAGGAAATTAAAATTATTTTGTGAGTTCTTCTGAATCCTTGAACACCCCTGCGGATTTTGGGACAAATTGGCTTTTTTCGGTCCGATGGGACATTTTTCGGGCTACTGGTGTTTCGGAATAACAATGGGCCGTCCCCTCTTCAAAACTCAATAATATATGACAAACACTACTACCTCAACAATGGAATAAAGTACAATATATGGCTTGAGATCGGCTGAAATGCGATGAAGGTTATAATGTAGCTGTTATGCACTTGTTAATGTTTTGTATTGGTCACGGAACGGGGCTAACCACAACAGCTAGCGTTTGCATCACATTTGGGGTCCGATTAGTTTATGTACTGTGCAGTTAACGTTAGCCCCTTAGTTATTGTCTGAATAGGTCTTTGTTGTGTGGTGTGGACAAGGGCACTATTTAGAAGGAAACTCTTTGGGCCTCATTGACGTAAATAGAACATGGCAACGTGGATAATTCGTACCAGACCCGGTGTGCAGAAACATTTTAATGTTGATTTTCTGCATTCCTGCACCGCATTTTCACATCGCACTAGTGAGATACGGCTTTTAGAGCGCTAAATATTTGCGGGAGAAACAGCTGTTGCAGCATGTTGTGTGCGCCGAACACACAACAAACAGCGTTGTGGTGCTGAAACAGCTATTGTAATACACAGCCAAGTTGTTGAGGTTTTTAAATGAAGCTCGAATGTCTGTATGGCTTTGTGTGCGGCAAGTGAAAGGTGTCATGACTGGGGTATATAGGCAGCAGAGGAAGGAGGACTCGACTGCAGACAGTCGAGGCAGACGGGGACAGTTCAATGATTTAATAAGAAGCTTACAAGCAAACAGGTGACAGCAGTCCAAACAGGCAGTATAGTGTCCAGCGGCCAGGTAGCAGGTTGACAGGACAGGCAATAAAAACTCTATACAACAACGATGAACCGACAAAGGAACCGCTATATGTAGTGAGTGACTGATGAGACAATGGGTGCATCCCGAGTCTCTTAATTGCATCCACGTTTCTCTCACTTGAGACCCAAGGAAACCATGCGAGGACAGAGGAAACAAGGAAATCTGTTTTTAGAGACACGAGACGTCGTTTCCTCTGAAGCGTCACGTTAAGCGACGTCCGTTTCTGATGACAGCAGCAGCTGATCACAGCTGGATCAGCTGTCAGTCGGCTTTAACAGATGTACAGACTTTTGATGGAGTTTGTGTCTGAACTGTACTAATACTAATAAAGACACACAGTTATTATCAGTGGCAGAGCAGCAGTGCTTTTCTCTCTGTAGCCTGTTTCCTGTTTAACAAACACCTGCACATGAATAACAACCTGCAGTCTGTATTTATTCTGTGGACTGAGTCCTGCTTAGAGGCTCAGGAACCATTTCTATCGGCACAATGCCTTTATATTGTTTATTCATTATCCGTATTGATATTCTGATTGTGAATTCATTATTTAATAACCCAGAATATGATTATTGTGTCTTTTGAAAACACTAGAAATGATTTATTAGGCTAAATGTTTCAGGGAAAATTGAAATGATTTAACTCCTATCAAACCCGACGTTCAGGAGTTATCAGCCTCACATGTGACTGAATGGAAACGATGATAAATTATGTAAAAAGTGTTTGTTGCTGACAGACAGACAGACACTAAACTGTATCCTTAATAATGGGGGAAATAGATGATGAATAGAAAAATCTTTCTAGTAAATGAAAATATTGTTTGATGTCCGTTTGTTGTTATAAAGCTCTTTCAGTGACGGACTCTGTCAGCCGTGTGTGAAGGAGAGATACCGCATGTCCTTCTGCTGTTGATCAGACCAATAATTAACAACAGATTTTAACCAGATGTTGAATCAGAAGACAACTAAAATATAGAACTGTTAATCTGTTATCTGTCTTCACTCTGGTATGAAACTCCAGTGATGTTGAGATGTATCAGATCAGTCCGATCAGCTGCAGCGTCCAATAAATAACCGTGATATACAGTTACCATTCAGGCAGAACCAGTCTTTTAATAAATTCATGTATAAGCCAGTCTGCCAATATAATGGAGGTTAACAGGGTACAGGTTTACAGGTCTCGGGGTGTCAGTCCTTCAAAATCTTCACCACCACAGAAATTAGATTGTTGAGGGTGGAGAAAACCAAAACAATGACCTAAAACAGGCTCAGTAGAGCTGAGGAAAACTGCTGCTTCGTCACTACGAGCAACCGTTTTCACATTATACGTTGTCATTATATAAACATTTTTTAGTTTAAATATTGTATTAATATAGATAGACTCATGTATAATCTTCTTTTAGTCATGTTTAGATAATCTGGATATTATGGTCAGATCCCAGAGAGATTATTTTAACCAAGCAAGGGAATTGTGTTCTCTGGTGTTGGTGGAGGTTTCATCAATGGGCAGTCACACTCCGATAACTCAACTACTTCCTGAAATGTAAAAAAAATATAGCATGCTTGTGGGATCTGAATGTATTGAATCTAATAATACCCTTCGCCACAGATATCAGGACACAGCTTTATTTGAAATTATTTACTTATGACCAACTGATCAACAGGCAACTTTATTTAAAATGCGGATGGATAAATATACTGTATGCAGTTAGCTCTAACAGGATGGACTGTTTATATTTGGAGGGCTCTTGAGGAAATCAAACTGTGTTTAGATTATCAGACATTTAGACTGCTGCGGGTTATTTAATAAATAAACAGCTGAAGCTCTGAGCCTTAGATTCTGTTCTGTGTTTGGTTCAACATCATTTGAGTGGTCTGACCAAACATTTACCATATATTATTATAAACCTTCATCTGGAGAGTCTGCTTACCAGATAGAAACACAAGCTCGGTCTTGTGTGCAGAATCGGGACTGAAATAAAGCACGACCCAGAGTCTAACACAATAACTAAATAATATAACTGTACTAACTAAATAAGAATGATATGTTGAGCTGATGATGGCTTTTTGTTAAGAAAAAATGTGATCTGGTACATGCACTATTATGTACTTGTATAATACATTTAAGAGTTTTCGTGCCCAATTAATGTATAAACAGTTTCTAACAAAACAGAAATAAACCAAAAAAGTCAGAGGTTAAAGCCACTATGTGTAAAACGTCCATGAGATTATAGTATCTACAAAATATTCTGGTGGAATACGAGACAACTCTGAGGGAACATTGGTGCAGTCTATGTGTTGCTTTCAGCCCATTCATCACACAGTGTCTTTTTTAAAACTATCAATGCCAAAGT